>NW_024041471.1:0-19671 GCF_014851395.1 Micropterus salmoides
TCTGCCCTCCATCCACCTCCTCTCTCAGTGTTTTCTGTTAATATCATAACCTTCCTATACTGTCAAAAGCTACAGGGCTTCCCCCACTGCGTTGAGCTATGACGCTATAGGGATCCCCAGAGCGTTACAAACTGACGCCGATGGGTCTTGACCGTCAGGGAGTGAGAACGGGTTGGTGAAATTGGTGAGGTTCCCCTCCAAAGTCACTAATAGTATTATTAGCGTGTGGTATAGCACGTTCATGTAATCAGAAGATGATGCCACAGCAAACACACGAAGTAAGACCGAACATATCTGGATAACAATACATACAGCAGACAAGCAGTCGCTCGGTTTCTACTTCATAGCGTGTCTGTGCATTGCACTCGGTCTTGTCTCGGTCACTGAGGACTCTGGATTTTATTTCAAGACCATTACTTTGGGAATATCAATAAATTGCTTTTGCATTGATTACACTGATTTGTTAACATCCTAACTTTGATTGGATGAAAAACTTATCGCTTCAAATGCAACCAATAACCCTGATTAAAAATGTGTTGTTACCGTTACGTTGATTTCAGCTCTTAGTGTTTGCATGTGGGTGTTTTAATGGGAATGTGGATCTTTCAGATCAATCTGAGAAGTACCTCTGATCTCGTTCATACATGTGTGTCATGTAGTGTGGGGAACTGGTCTTGGTCTTGACTCAGTCTCGATAAACTCTGGTCTTAGTCCTGATTTGGTCTTGGTTTAGGCGGCCTTAACCACAACACTATGTATAGTTGACACTTGTCTGCACAGTCAAAAAATATAATAAAAATCTCTATTTGTGGAGCACTTGTGCTTTAACAGGTGTAAAAACAATGAAACACATAAAAACAAGTACATGATAAAAGCAAGAACACTTAAGACACTAAAGCACATGTTTAGATATAAATATATAAAAAATACAATAAAATGAAATAAAATAAGATCGGGAAAAGCTCTCCTATAAAAGTTTTAAGAAGGGACTTAAAAGAGTTCACGGACTCAGCCGACCTGATTTCCTCGGGCAGGCTGTTCCAGAGCCTCGGGGCCCTGACAGCAAACGCGCTGTCCCCTTTAGTTTTCAGTCGAGACTCTGGAACAGACAACAGACCTCTGCCCGAGGATCTCAAGGTACGTGCTGGTGCGTATGGGACTAAAAGGTCAGAAATATAACAAGGCGAGAGGCCATGAAGAGCTTTAAAAGTGATCAATAGAATTTTAAAGTCAATTCTAAAACATACTGGGAGCCAGTGTAATGAAGCTAAAATAGGAGTAATGTGGTCATATTTCTTTGTTCTGGTTAAAAGCCTGGCAGCTGAGTTCTGGACAGTCTGGAGTCGATCAATAGATTTTTGGGGTTAAGCAAATAAAAAGGCTGTTGTAGTAATCGAGGCGTGGTGAGATGAAGGCACAGATTGTATTTTTGATACATTTTTAAGCTGGTAAAAAATTTATCATTAGGTCATTAATATTCAAAGGGCCCATGGAAATCTAATTCTTAAATCTAAATCAGGGAGGATTTGATCACAATGACTGAATGTTTAGTAATAATTGTTTTACTACTTTCTTTCAGGAAAAATCAAACACTCTTTTATTTCTTACATCCATCGGTCTCTTTCACTTTGAGCTGTCCTTATCACAAGATGACCTCTTGAAACTAAATTTCAGCCGAAACAACATTTTCTTGTAGCAGAAAGCTACACGGTTTTTGCTGTGTGAGGTGTATTTTCAGATGAAAATCAAAGAGCCTTAAATATAACGTGTGAGCTGTGTGTATTACTGTATGTGTAAGTGCATGTTTCCTGTGTGTGTTATGGGTAAGGTGCACGTGCTGTAGTTGACACTGTATGTGTATAGTGTGTGTTTGAGTGAAACTGAGTGTATGTATAATATTATATAATATATATATATATATATATATATATATATGTGTGTGTGTGTGTGTGTGTCTCCCTATCAGTTAGACAAGCCATTATTCTTGGCTGACAGCGCTCAGCTCCGCTCCTCTGCCAGGTAATGAATTCTCCTCCAGATAAAGAAAATAAAAATCATCTTTAATTTCTCCGCCTCGCTGTTGTGTAAACCCTGATTCTTTCCGCCCCGGGTGTGCTGGATTCGCCGCCCCGTCGCATCCTGCCTGCCTGCCTGCCTGCCTCGCTCAGCCGGCCTACAGGCAGAGAGAGATGATGACGGTAAAGCACACGCTCGACTGCGGATGAAAGAACCGACGGGAAATATGATAAATGGTGGAGGCTGCAGTGTGGCGTGTCTGCATATATACACACACGTATACAAACACAGGTCCAGACTTAAATACATGTGCAGGAGGATTACCTAGACCAAGCAAACACAACAAATGCACTTTAACTTTGACATAAATTCTAGGGGTCAAAAACGGATGTTATTACTTAGATACCATGGTGCTTACAAAAAGAAAGAAAGAGAGAAAAAGTTATTTTGTTTTGTTAAAACTAAAACATGTTTCTATGTGAAACTGAACTTATTTCTGGATTCAATAAACCAAACAAACTGCCTTGTCAAAGTAAAAGCATCCATTTTTAATTAAGGACATTTTGCCGCAGATTTATTCAGCACACTTCTTAGGCTTTTTAAATGGATACTAGTCACTTGATGACGCAGCTGCTTAAATTTCGTCCACATGATTCAACCCCGTCGTCTCCTAAAAATTACATTTACGAAATAAACGTAATTTGGCTCAAATTACAGCTTTTATTAACATATTCAAATGTTTTTTAATAAAAATATAATTCTAATTGTATCCACAAAATGCCAGCAAACAGTCAGTATTTCCTACAATTTCCGTTAACATCTACAGCAAAATTAATGTTTTTCTGCTTAAGTTTAAAGCAGGGCTGGACTGATAATCTGGCATACCGGGCAAATACCCAGTGGGCCGGTGTACCGTAAATTATTTACTTATATAACTGGTTTTAAAAAATGGGCTAAAGATCGGTCTGTTAAGCATGGACAGCGGTCCATTGGGTAATTTTCTATGGGCTGGCCCAATCACATCTCTTACCAGCCCCCCACCCCCATCCACCGTTTCTTGCATTGCGGGCCCAAAAAACAAACAAACAAAAACCCCCAAATCTTTGCTACCGGGGCTGCAGTTGCTTCAACATTAGCTGCAGTACCCGACGTAGTGCAGGTACAGGCAGAGGAGGAGGCGTGTGTTAGCAGAGCGACAAAGTGACAGGGCCGAGGGAGAGAGCGAGCAGGAGGAGAGTGGAGGTGAGGCGGTAAGCATGGAGTAGCTCAACCTGTAGGGAGATTATTTGGTCACGCGGACAAGCGGACGTGGATTGACAGCTCGCTACCGTGGCGACTGTCAGCAGGAGAGAGAGCGCACGTCATGTTTGAGTCTGTCAGTATGTGTTGTTTTAAAAGTAAATTGTTTTGTTAACTTTTTTATGTTTTATAATTTTAACTGTGATTACATTTAAGTTTAGTTTTTTTTTATATCCAGGATGTATTTAATAAACGATTTAACACATTAACAGTATAACATGACTTACAAAGTTTTCGTTTTGTTGAAACACTGATTAATGACATAAATTTCCGTATGTGCTCAAGCTCTGCAATCCTATAACTGATAATGGCCAAGTTGTATGATACACACCCACCATGAGCCCTCTGCTACCAGAGCTTCGTATTTTTACACCTATGTCACACCTGAGATATCAAATGAAACACACACACAGACACACACAGGGGTCCCTGATGTGTGCTGCATTTGTTTTATGCCCCATCTGCTCTCTCCCCCTACCGTCCCATTACAGTTAAACTACAGCTCAGTTCTACAGGTGCAGACAGGGGACAAAAAGGACGTTCACCTGCAGTACTGAGAGCAGGTAAGTATTGCTACTATATTTTAGAACTAGCTAATCAGTAGCTAATCATTTTTCAAACTCACAAAGAAAGAAAACAAATTGTTACTGTGGTGTGTTTCTTCACTGATAACCTAAAACACGCATTTTACGGTGAACTCATTCGGTTTGACCTTTTAAATCCAAATAAGTGTGATATCAACTCCGCAGCAGAAAGTGCTCCCTGATCTCTGGAAAATCACCTCCGGTTCCTCACAGTTACATCCACTCTGTTCCCGCTCTTCCTCTGTGGGCTCTGTATGCCTACCTTCTGCAGCTGGTTGTGGTAAACAGAGAGAAGATGCTCAGTGAAACTAAACGTTAGTTTCCTGCCGCTGACCGAACATAAGACGGCCCGATCTGTCTCTCGCTGTCGTTTGTCACCTGGAAGCAGCTGCTGATGAGATTTGAGGCATTTCCTTTTAACCCCCAGGAAGTTGTGCTCCGTGCTTTGAAGCCAATTTTACTGGTGGCTAAACAAATTTAAAGCAGGGCATCACAAACCCTGCGAAATGACTCGTTAACTCTCAGAATTTGCTCAATTAGGTCGATGACATCTGGAAAGTCTAGAGGAGCAGCACGATTATCATTTTACCCTCATTCAAGTAAGGAGAGGGCTAAACCGGAAGTTAGCAGACACCGAAGCACAAATATGAACGCTCACGACGGCACGTAGCCTACATAGTCGGCTACGGCGTAGACTCAACACAGAAGTGTAAATTGGCCTTAAACACTCAACAGAAGAACGCAGCTCCTGGAGTTCAGGCGGGGCTCTAGTCTGCAGAAATAGTTCAAGGAGGAGTTTTAGGAGTAAAATCATTTTAGCAACCTGTGAAATGACTCCAGAGGTGTCCTAACCTCGTACATCCAGTACAGTCAGCTTATTAATCATTTCAGATCAGGTTCTTGTGTTTAATTTATTTCAAACTGTAGCAGGGCTGTAAACGCTTCATACATATTTCCCTGCTGCTAATATTCTAAACATAAAAACTAATTATCACCTTAAAGATTCATATTTGTAGGAATTATGTAAAAGCCTGTTAGCTGCCTGTCTGTCTGTTCCCCCCCGTCCGTCTGCAGGGATCACGTCACCTGAGACGTCCACTGATTTGCGGTAATTGCAGAGACAGTTACTTTTTCATGATTTTAATTCAAACCTCTGGCACAAATTACCTCCCATTCCTCGCTGTAGACAGCTCGTGTGATAACATTAATCCTGTGCCAATCGAACTCCTGGTCATTTTGAGCTGTAATTTAGTTCTTCTCCTTCTTCGAGATGTGAGATTTCTGTCTGCTGCTTTTGTGTCTTAGGAGGAAGGTTCTGTAAGCTTTGAAAAATCTGATTTTCTTGAATTCGGCAAAGATTAATTATGAAATCATTAGGTTTATAGAGTTGTATCACACACTTGGATGATCTCAGTAAATTTCATCATGTAAGGATGAAATATAAGACCACCGGCTGCAATTCATTAATGTCATGAATCCACAAAGAGGCTGGAGAGAGATTTTATCTTTCTAAATCTTTACTTTTAATCTCTCTTGCCTAAGCTGTGTCATACACGCCGTTGAAATAATGATTGTCAAATATTTAAAAATCAGCTAAAATCTTTCATTACTCCCAGAACAGCTTTCAAAATCCACATAGTCAACCTGAATATTGTGAGTTGAGTTTCCACAAAGATATTTTAATCTGGAGAAAATGCACAATCAGTTGACACAAATCAAACGCATTCAAAAATCTAAATGTGTGTGATTCTCACTAACCAGTTATTAATCCATTTCTTTTCTTTTTTTTTGTTCATTATGCAAATAACACTCCAGGCTCTTCAGCTGAGCCTCACCTGTTGCTCTGTCTTGTACCAACAATTAAATACCTGCTCATTCATTTAGAAATGCAAACGAACACGTGCGCCACAGGTGTACAGTTAGGTGCAGGATTCTTTGAGGAAGCGGAGGGATGCAGGGAGAAAGGGAATGAAAAGATATGCTGCGTACACAAGCCAAGCCAGTAGAAGTTATAAAACAGAATGAATCAAGCAATGATAGAGACGGAGAGAGGGGGACGATGGGGTCGCCAACAGGAAGTGCCGTGCATGCTTGGATAGCGTCTGCGATGCTGTATGGAGGACCTGCTGCCCTCCATCATGGGCATCGACGCCTCAGACAATCACACACACACACAGACACAGTCGCGATGTGTTCAGGGCCCGTTTGAAAAGTTTCAGTTTTCATTTCAGGACGAGAAACCAATCATTCCACGTTCCTGTTTGCTCTTTAATTTGTTTTCTTACCTGGTTATTCTACAGCTTAGTGTGTGTGTGAGAGAGAGAGAGAGAGACACCTCCTTCTTATTCTGTGTGCGTGTTGTTTTCTGTATGTGTACCATTACAGTACAGTATGTGTGTGTGTGTGGTCTAACAGTGGCCATTGAGAAACATGAGCTGTTTCACTCCTCGTCTCTGCCCATGTGTTCCATTAAAACACTATTGATCCACACGTGCGCACACACACAGGTGGCGAAAGGCCATGATAATCAGAAGCGAGTTAATACGTTGCTCGCTCAGTTTTCAGCGACAGAGAAGAAAAGGTTGGAAACTCAGCTGACATTTGTTCTGTGGTTATGAAGCACTCGCTACAACTGTCTGTGTGTGTTCGCCTGTCTGTCCTCTTCTCAGTCTTTCACTTTTCTGTCTCTCTACCTGTCTGACTGATTGTGAACGTTTTGTTTTAAACATTCCTTCTTTACTTTTTTCAGTTTATTCCTTTTTCCCCGCCGCTAATTTTAGCTAAATGATTAATAACTATACGGCTGACATGTAATATGTAATGTGTCCGTTTTTTTAACTAAGATTAATTATGATAATATTTAGTCATCTCCATCGTTAGGCCCTCAAGCAGGTGAGGAAAAGCCCCAAATAAGTCTATTGGGAAAATAAATAAACCCCAGGAAGAGCAACAGAGACCACCACACGAGTTAAATTATAATATGGACGGACAATTTTATTTACCACCAACCTTTGTGCTTTAATGTTCATCTCGTCTTAATGTCTTCATGTTTTCATTGTAGGTTCATTTATATTTATTTATTCTACAATTTGAGGTTATCATGTGGCATAAACATAAGACTTTTTAATTTGTTTTCATATATGTACATACACATATACTGTATTAAATAATGCAAATATTTTACACTAGTAGATACTTTTTGTTATAGGCACCAATTCTGACATTATCATCATCTTATTTATTTATTCATTCATTCATTCAGTCTGTTTTTAATTCATTGCTACTGTCTCTTTTTGTGTTTAATATATGTAACAGTTTGAATTACTGGATACATGAATTAAAATTAACAAAAAAAATGGAGAAACACAAGAATTTTGTTTTTAAGAAGGGGTGAAAAGCATTCTGGGAAATGTAGGAAATAAGTGAAGTAGAAGAAAAGAAGGCAAGTTGGGGGGGGGGGGGATCACATAAATAGAAGAAGCAGGGGGAAAAAAGTAGATGTGAGGTGTTATTATGAGAGACAAACCCAAACGACAATCATCTTTCATTAAACTTTTATCAGGTGTTCATAATGCAGAGAGAGCGAGCAACAGCACAAATGGCACAGCAGCTAAATAACCATTACAATTAAACAGCGTTATCGCGCCGCTAATAACGAGTCTGCACGAAAAAAACCACAGACGTCACACTGAGCTAATCTCCCCCTGATGGTGGATTCATTATAGATAGAAGTGAACCGTAATGACATTTATGATTTAAATATGACCCGCTCTCTGACTCTGAATAAAAATGAGCTTTTTTTTTAATTATTTTTTTAAATCATGTGTACCTGAGGGGCTGAGAGACTAAAGTTTCAGGAGAAAACTCTCAAAAAGAAGCTCTGAAAAGTTAATTTACTTGCAAAAATTGGATTTTTAAATAATCTACATGTTATAAATAACAGAAACATGAAAAGTAATCAGTCAAATGTAATTAACATGTAAGCAGTGCAGTTAAAGGAGGGTATACGGTATACGATTCTAATGCAATACACGTCTTTTATTCAGTGAATATCTCCTTACAGTCTGCTAGCTGTGCGTTCTGTGTGCGCGCTGAAATAAAATCCAGCGTTTGTACCAGCCCGTTCTCATCCCCAGGGCGTCAAATACCTTCACTTCACGTCACGTCCTTCGGCTTCTGGTACCAACACACCAGTGGAAAGGAGGTGGACGGTAAGGATGGGCAATAAAACACATAATTATAGCAATATAATTTTCCTCAATAACAATATAACAAATGTTTAATATATCGTCAATAAATATTTGATTTAATTTATTAGAATCACAAAGAAATTGGTTGTTTATTTTGTTGAGGAAAAGGGCTGAACTAATCATATTTTTGGAAAAAAGATTTAATCATAATTGCTTTGAATGTTCTACCTCAGTGAAGTGATCCACTGTTTGGAGTCAAGTGTTTGTCACGTTCTGACCATAAAGTATAGTTTAACCACACAAAACCATCTGGCCCTTCAATTTTCAGTCAGGGGAAAAAAATCAGCCTTTAAACTTGGAAGAAATAATGATTTGACATTTATCGTGGTAATTATCGATATCTAAATTATATGAAATGTTTTTGCGTGATTACATTTTTGGCCATATCGTCCAGTTCTAGTGGACGGGTGGGTCAGTAACCAGACTTTCACCCAGGAGATTAGCGTTCATTTCCCGTGTGAAACACAAAAGCCAACATCAAATCAGAAATCCTGGCGTAGTCATTGACCGTCACATCAAATTAGCCTTCATACTGCTACCCATGGGTGTCATTTATACTGTCCCCACCACTTTCTTAAGCATAATTTGTTAAAGTTCTGAAATATAGCTTGCAGTTAAATAACAAATTAGTTTACAAATTCATTCACAACGGTTTATTTGCACATTTAGAAAACATGCATGCAATAGAAGAAACAAATGTGCATTGTCCAAAAGAAGTAACTTCAGCTAAAAAAAACTGTTTCCTTTTAACTACGTTTTCAGTTCTCTTCCTGTGAACATGACAAAAGAGGAGAGAAGACTAAATTAGGCCTCAGCAGGGATGATATCACATGAAAAAAGTTGATCTACAGGAGAAACAGATCTGAAAGCAACAAAGAATGCCTGAGAGATGCACTGAATTTGACTGAATTTTGTGTTTCTTTTACATAAATAAAAAACATTTCACCACAAATTGGTGCAGAAACGTTCACCAGAATGCAGGAAATGAAGTGTTTAAAGATCTAAATTTCCCCTGCTCATATATCTCAGCAGTGAGGACATCTTTTAAACACCGTTTAAGGTATTTTCGTCTCGTTCTCGTGAACCTAAACCTCGCGAGCCCCTATGTCCCCACCACTTTTCAACACAAAGCGGCGCCCTGGCTGCCAACCTTAACAATCAGAGCAAACGTGAACAAAACATTTCCACACTTTCATTCCAGGAGTTAGAATTACTGCTGCTCGTCTATGAAACTCTCAGTGGCCTGAAAACCATCTCTGACCATCTCTTTACCCTCTCATCCTCTCAGGCCATCAGGCTGCTAACTGTTCCCAGAGTACGAACTTGAACATGGACAAGCAGCATTTAGATACTCAAACATCCAGAAAACAGAAGACTTGCTTTCGACCACCTTTAAATCCGTGTTAAAAACTTGTATGTTCTTAATCTTTATGGTAAATGGTCTGCACTTGTATTGGGCCTTTCAAGTCTTGCTTTCATACTACGTCCGTTTTTTAATACGTTTTTGATGCATTATGTGAAATCCTGAATTGCCTTTTTATGTGTGAAATGTGCTCCGCAAATGAACTTGCCTTGATTTGTGTATCCTTTTTGCTGTGTACTTTTTATGCTGCATTCAGGGTACATAGGAGACACACACATTTCAAAATACACACACACACACACACACACACACACACACACACACACACACAACAGAGCTTTAAAAACAGACCCATGTGCACAAATCCTTCACTATAATCGCCTATCAATTTATCTGTTTTCTGCATTTAAGGAGCAGGTACTTTCATCACAATCCATAGGGGCTATAGAGCGCACACACACGCACACGCACACACACACCACAGAGGCAGCGGTGGTCACATCGAGTTATGCTGACATGGCCTAGCATGCTCGGCGGCTCCAGAATGACACCGATTTGCACTTAAATGAGTGGATTTAAGTGGCGCGCCGCCATTACCACTCGGCCATATGTGATCCCAATGTCTTTATCCTGCATTACACTGAGGAGGATGAGAAGGAGATGAGGGGGGGGGGGGGAGAAAGGAGGAGTGACAAGAGACGGGGCGAGGGAGATTAGGACAGACAGTAGCAGCACAGAGAGAGATAGTGGGGGAAAGAGGCAAAAAAGAAAGAAATGGATCTGTAATGAGAACGAGATGGAACTGAGAGGAAGATGTTAAAAGAGAGAGAAGGGAGATAGATTAGACGCGAGGGAGGCAGAGATGAAACGTTGACGAGCATCAGCTGTTAAACAAACAGCAGGGTTATTATAGCTCTGATCCAGTTCCCTATCACGGTCCAGGATTAACATGTTGCAGACCTTTGAGTCACTCAGTCGCTCCTAAAATGAAAAGACGCCCCCAGCTCAATTAGTCTCTTCTTAGATACTTTGTTTTATTCACCAACCAAGGCCACTGCTGCCATCTAATCCTTTCTTACTTCTCCCACTCGTTCATTCCCTCCTTCCACTATCCTTTTTAAATGTACACATCCTTTCTCCCTTAGCTGTTATTTCCCTTTCTTTTCTTCTCTAGTTACTTCCTCCCATCTCTTCTAATGCATCCTGATCTCAATCTGTCCTTCTGTTCCCCCGTCTCTCCCCGTCATCCCTCCGTTTGTTTCCTTTCTCCTTAACCCCAATCTTTACCACTCTTCCCCTTCCTCCTGTCATCCTTTTAGCTGCTCCCTCCTTTTTTTCTCCAATCCTTCCTTCTCTCTTGTATATTTCCTTCCCCTTATCATCTTCAAATTTCCTCCCTCCTTCACTGCCTCTTTCCCCCCTTCTCTCTGCCTCCCACCAAGGTTATAACCGTTAACGAAGACAAACGAAATAATGAAAACAAAAAAAATAAATAAATAAAAATAAAAACGAGCCTTTACAATAAAACAATAACTAAAACTGTATCGTAGGTTTGCAAAACTGAAACTAACTCAAATGAAAGAGTAAATGACCTTAGTTTTCGTTGATTTATTTATTTCATAGGACCTAATAAGCCTACATTGCGAGTGGATATGAAGCCGGGGGAACTGGCGTTGCGGGGCAGTTGGTCGGGCCGGACCGGCAGTTCAGTGGTGCAGGTGGTGATTAGCCGATAGGCACCTGTTGGTGAGCTGCGGGTGTGTTATGATTTTGTCCTCCGCCTGAAGAGCTGGTACGCCGGCTGGTCCGTCAAGAGAGCCCGTATAAGGGCGGCGTCTGGCCGCAGCGCCCCATGTAAACTTAGGGGGAGGCTAAAGTACCCGGGTAGGGATCGGCTGCGTAATTGGTCGGATTTAACATGTTTTCTATTATCTTTTATACATACATGTGTACAAAATAATATGAATGCAACAACTGTATGGAGTTGTTGGTGGCTCCAAAGGGGGGCCCCACTATCTTTCAATTTCTTAGCTGTCCAAATTATTATGTATTCACCTTTAACCAAGAATGATAGAGCTAGGACGGATGTAATGAATTTTTGGGACCACTGTAGCATTAGAGTAGTTTGATCTTAGGGTTTTCTGTATGTAGAGTAGAAATATACTGTAGATTTCATGTGCTTCATTTATTTGTAGTATTTATTTCGACAATGTGTCAGTACTTCATATAATAAAAAGCTTTTCCCTTTCCACAAATATTTCTGATTAAACTGGACAAGCCTAAAACTAATAGAAACTAAACTAAAACTAAGCCTTTTCCAAAAATAAACCAAACTAGCAAACCCACGTTAAAAACTAAAACTAAACTCAAAACAAAAACTAATGAAAAATCTTAAACTATAAGAACCTTGCCCCCCCCACATTTCCTCCTTCTTTTCTCCTCCTTCCCATTCTTTTCCTTTCAGCTATAATCATCCTCTGTCTCTCTCCTCCCTTTCCCACCATCAATGCTTCCTCTTCTTATCGCTGTAGTCGTCTCCTCTCTCCCACTCTCGCCTCTCCAACTTTCAGTCATCCTTTTTACCCTCCCTAAATTCCTCTCTCTCTTTATCTGTCCTCTACCGCATCTCCTCTCCTCATCTCTCCCCCCATTCTCCTCTCCTCTCTACGCACATACCCCCCCCCCCCCCCCCCCCCCCCCTCACCTTTCCTATCTCTCATCCTTCCCAACTTTCTCCCTTTGGCTGATCTCTCCCTCTCTGTTCTTCTTTTCCCTACAGCTCTCTCCCTCTCTCCCCTCCTCTGTACCTCCTCCTCCTCTCCCCAACTAATCTCCCTCCCCCTTCTCCCCTCCTCCAGGTGTTTTGCAGGGATAAAGGATTGATGAAGCCATCAACTCTCTGCTCTTGACATTTACAAAAAACCCTCCAAGCTAACGCTCTCTCCCCCCCCCCCCCCCTCTCGTTATCTCTCTGCAGAGCTACCTCACTCGTCACTCGCCCGACCACATCATTAAGACCCAGTAATTAGGGCTCATTTGTAAAGCCAGTGTAAATAAAGGGCCCATAATGGTTGGGATATCACTCACACCGAGGCGTAAACTAGACGCTTGTGTGTGTGTTTGTGTTTGGTGTGTCGTGTGTTTGTGTGGGTGTGTGTGTTTGAGGGGACAGGTTACATTAGGAAATTAGCCCACGTGTCATTAGAGTATAGGTGTGTGTGTGAGTTAGAAAAGTTGGTTGTGAAACAGAGTGTTTGTGATTTGTGAGAGAGAGAAATATAGAGGAAGAGAAGCGTATTTAGAAGACATGAATTAATCGTTGTGTGTGTGTGTGTGTGTGTGTGTGTGTGTGTTGCGGATGACAGGAGGCATTAGGAAATTAGCGCATGTGTCTTAGTGAGCAAGAAAATGGGGTGTGTGGTGGTTAAATGTGCGTGCGTGTGAGGGGAAGACAGAGAAAAGTCTTGTCCTTCTCACATGGCGTGAAAATATGCAGGTTTAAGATTCATTTTGGATAATACATTTCCCATAATGCAACTTGCCAGTATCTTTCCATTAGACTGAACACCCGAGTCTTACAAACTTGAATTCATCGGTTGCTCAGGATTTCTGCAGCCTCTAAAATCACCCCGAGGTCACATGACGACATTTAGTTTCTCAAGAGTCGACAAATCGTCTTCAGAGCCACAGAAACCATCATCACAGTCTCCGTCACGACAAACTCAACTTTAAATCAACACGTTTTTATAAACTGAAAAATATCACCGCTGAAAGTTTGTAGGTTTCAAGTTCTTCTAGAGCTTCAGTAACCTTCCCCAGGACACAGATAGCTCCCTGAAAATAAAGGACTCTTCTGGAGTTTGGTAATGATCCGGAAGCATTTAAGGAATCCTGTGAAAAGACATGGGCACCACCTTGAGTCCCTTAAATCTCCTAGGCATCCTGAAAGGATTCCTGGAAGACCACCCAGAACCTCCTCAAGGAAAGCAATAAAACCTCAAACCTTCTTAAAAGGAGTGTAGGAACCTGCTCAAGGATGTGTTCATATACATTGGAAACCCCTCAAGGATCCCTGGAATCAGTTCCAAAACTCCCAAGACTCCCCCCAAAGATTAAGCCACTCGAAAACTCCTAAAACCACACTGAAATGAACCATGTGGCATCAGGCCAAATTTTTTTCAAGCCGTTACATGGCGGGCCAGAAAAAAGTCTTGTATAGGCTGCTCACATTTAGCTCAGTTGGTACTGTGCTGGACTCCCGTTAGGAAGGTCCTAAGATCGATTCCAACTAACTGCGGACATTTTATTTTCTCCCTTGTTAAACAAATTCATTGTGAGGACACTTTGTGCGCGGTGTGTGTGCGTCCCGGCGTTTCTTCACATTTATAAACCTATGGACGTTTATTTTCATTTCCCTGAGGAAATTCAGGGGAATCCAATCACACGTTTACTGACGACTTTTTCCAGAGGTGTGTCAAGAAAGCCAGAGTCTCTTTTTAAATGTCCTTGAGAAGTCTTCCAAGTAAAAAGCTCTCAATGAACTCGACATAAAGCATTGGTGCAAAAAACGTTCTCGCACTTTTATTTTGGAGGCACAATCACTTAAGAGGAAGTGATTGTGTGAGTAACTGTAGCTGTCATGATTGAGATCTATTTCAGCACCAGCCGCTATCAATTATTATTTATTTTTTTATTTTCAGCTATCAAAGCAATCTGGTCGTGGGCCAGATTATTGCTGCCGCTATTGCCGACCACTTTAAGGCCGGCTGAGACCCCCTTAAAAATCCTCTGAATATACTCACGTATACCTTAAATGAAACCCCAAAACAAGTCCTGGAATCATCTCAAACACTATTAAGCATATAAAGAGCCCCTGCAACATCTCAAGGACCCTCTTGTCTCCCTAAAAGGCTGGGAATAATGTAATGAATAATATGAAAATGACCCCTACAAATGACCTCCAAGGACGTCTAGAAACTCCATCGGACATATCTTACATACCTCAAAACCACTCAGTAAGTCCTGGATCATCTGAGACATTCTTCCCAGACATTTGTAAGCACTCATATTTGGATCACATGGATGAAGGAGCGCATGGAGTCTTCAAAGACCCATCAAATGGTTTCAGGACACCTCCAAGAGAAAACTTTGTGGAGGAGCTTAAAAGACGTCAAATCAAATTTCAGGTAAAAAAAAAAAAAAAAAAAAAACACACACTTGTGAACTTTCATCAGACAGCGATGCACTCTTGCACTGAATGCGACACAGACAGTAGAGGTCAGTTTCACTCTAAGCGAGCGCCGCCTGCGACTCTCACCTTTGATCAATGTGTTTTCCTATCGATCATGTGTGCAGCCCGAATGGCAAGTGTCAATCATCTGGGCTCGTCGATAAAAATTATTGCTCGTCGATGTGTATTTGCATTTAATGATCTTAATTACCATTCCCGGGGCGCGCACCGACTCTCTCACACACACACAACAAAACCTCTCTTTATTCATATTGAGGTCAGTCTCGCTCTCTCACCTCCTGCCCTCCTTCCTCTCCCCTCCACTCCTGCTTAATAATGCAAAACGCCCTGAAACAGACAGGAATAAACTCTCTCTCCTCTTCTCATTCTTAAGTATATTCAATGTTAACATCCTAACTTTGACTAGATGTAAAACTTATTGATTCAAATCAACCAGTAACCTTAATTAAAAATGTGTTGTTCTGTTAACGACTGTCCAGCGATGGTAAACAAGGAAAAGGAGCGTTGAATAAAGATGCTTACGTTGATTTCAGCTCGTATTGTGTTTGTATGTGGGTGTTTTAATGTGGATCTTTCAGATCAGTTTGAGAAGCACCTGTGATTGTTTCACATATTATTGTGTGTCATGTAATGTGGGAACTGGTCTTGGCCGGTCTCCCCTCCCTCGGCCTTGGTCTTGACTTTGTCTCAGCCCCTAAAAGTCTTGGTCTTGTCTCAGGTTTGATAAACTCTGGTCTTGGTCTTGATTTGGTCTCGGTTTGGGCGGTCTTGACTACAACTTAAGGGAGACTGATCGAACACCTGACTTGTAAAAAGAAGAATAGGTTCAGTTGTTCTTCCACATTTCTTCTGGCTGCCCCTCGTCTCATGAACTAAAAATGTCTCCTTTAATCCAATTTTTGAAGTTATTGGTCAAAGCCATTTGACAAATTATATATATATATATACACATATATATACATATATATATACACACAATATATACATATATATATACACAATATATACATATATATTACACACACAATAATATATATACACACACACATATACATATTACATATACACACATATATACTTATACATATACACACATATATATAATATACATATACACATATATATACATATATACACACACACACACACACACACACATATATTTACATTGAGGGGAGCCTTAAGATAAGTTATGCAATTGTTTAGAGAGAAAGATTTTATAGTTTTGGTTAAAGTAGCAGTAAAGTAGTAAAATGCTAGATTAGTATGTTGGGGTAAGATGACACTGGCCTTTAGCACCTTTAGTCGAAGGTAAAATTCTGAGGTTATAAGTTCACATTGCCAGCAAGCGCATATTCACCTCAGACTTTTAGCTAACGAAGTTCCAGCAAAGTCACTATTTAAAAGTGAGAAATAAATTTTAGGAAAGCTAATGACATAAGGCAACGCAAGTTTACTTCTACAACATAGGTCTATATTCTCTTGCTTTTAACCAGCTAGTTGTAGTTTATTTTATCTGTAATTTGCACCTATTAAAAGGGATTTCACACCATGGAGGGTCCATCTACCTTTCCCTAAAAAAAAAAAGGACATTTTAATAAATACAAATTAATTTGTCAACTGTAGCTTTATTTAACTTATAATATGTTACCCAAAGAATAGCCTTCTTAAAGATACAAAAAAAACAAAACAATAAAATGTTTTAATGTGTCAGAAGGGAGCCCTGCAAGGTCAGATTTGTAACATTACTGTAATACTTTCCGTGTGGTTCATGTCTTAACTGAATGCCCTCAGATGTAGATTCCATGTCTGAAAGGTGCTGCATACCTGACAGGAGGTGAGGCGGTGGGGGGGGGGAGGGAGAATTAGATTTAGTTAAGGTTAGGGGGCTTGAGAGCGTATTATGTCAATGAGTCCTCACAAGTGTGTGTGTCAGTAGACGTGCCATTAAACACACGTCACCTCTGAGCCCGCTGAAATAAAGTCACACCTCGGACGTAAACACCATATATCACACACAAAGGCTACAGCGCTCTACCGTGCACTTATGTACACACACAATTCTCTCTCACTTCAATAAAACAAGCATCAATTTTGGAGTCCGACGGCGACGCTGATCTCTTTACAGCTTCCACAACATCAAAGTAACGGCCGGCTGTAAATCTGAACCCGAGGAGGAGGTGGAGGAGGAGGAGAGGAAACAAGAGGAGAGGAGAGATGGGGGAGAAGACAGGAGAGGAAAGGACGGAAGAAGTGAGGCGAGGAGAGGTGAGGGGAGAGGGGATGAGAAGAAACCTGCGGGGGGGAGAAGACAGGAGAGGAAACAAGAGGAAAGGAGAGAGGAGGAGAAGACAGGAGAGGAAAGGAAAGAGGAGGAGGAGAGAGGGGGAGAAGACAGGAGAGGAAACAAGAGGAAAGGAGAGAGGAGGAGAAGACAGGGAGGAAAGGAAAGAGGAGGAGGAGAGAGGGGGAGAAGACAGGAGAGGAAACAAGAGGAAAGGAGAGAGGAGGAGAAGACAGGAGAGGAGAGGAGAGAGGGGGAGAAGACAGGAGAGGAAACAAGAGGAAAGAGAGAGGAGGAGAGGAGAGGACAGAAGAGGAAAGGAGAGAGGAGGAGGGAGGAAACAAGAGGAAAGGAGGAAGAAGTGAGGAGAGAGAGGTGAGGGAGGAGGAGGGGGATGAGAAGAAACCTGCGGGGGGGAGAGACAGGAGAGGAAACAAGAGTAAAGGAGAGAGGAGGAGGGGAGAGGACAGAAGAGGAAAGGAGAGAGGAGGAGAGGAGAGGACAGAAGAGGAAAGGAGAGAGGATGAGAGGAGAAGAACAAGAGGAAAAGAGAGAGAGAGAGGAGAGGAAGGAGAGAAAGAAGAGAGGAGGAGAGGAGAGGACAGAAGAGGAAAGGAGAGAGGAGGAGGGGAGAGGACAGAAGAGGAAAGGAGAGAGGAGAGGAGAGGGGAGGAAAGGAGAGAGGAGGGGAGGGAAACAAGAGGAAAGGAGAGAGGAGAGGACAGGGGAGGATAGGAGAGAGGATGAGAGGAGAGGAAACAAGAGGAAAGGAGAGAGGAGAGGACAGGGGAGGAAAGGAGAGAGGAAATGAGAGGAGAGGAGGAGAGAAGTGAGGCGAGGAGAGGTGAGGGGAGAGGGGTTGAGAAGAAACCTGCGGGGGGAGAAGACAGGAGAGGAAAGAAGAGGAAAGGAGAGAGGAGGAGGGGAGAGGACAGAAGAGGAAAGGAGAGAGGATGAGAGGAGAAGAAACAAGAGGAAGGAAGAGAGAGAGAGGATGAGAGGAGAAGAAACAAGAGGAAAGGAGAGAGGAGAGGACAGGGGAGGCAAGGAGAGAGGATGAGAGGAGAGGAAACAAGAGGAAAGGAGAGAGGAGAGGACAGGGGAGGAGGAAAGGAGAGAGGATGAGAGGAGAGGAAACAAGAGGAAAGGAGAGAGGAGAGGACAGGGGAGGAAAGGAGAGAGGATGAGAGGAGAGGAAACAAGAGGAAAGAAGAGAGGAGGAGAGGAGAGGACAGAAGAGGAAAGGAGAGAGGAGGAGGGGAGAGGACAGAAGAGGAAAGGAGAGGGGAGGAGGGGAGAGGACAGAAGAGGAAAGGAGAGAGGAGAGGAGAGGGGAGGAAAGGAGAGAGAAGGAGGGGAGAGGACAGAAGAGGAAAGGAGAGAGGAAATGAGAGGAGAGGAGGAGAGAAGTGAGGCGAGGAGAGGTGAGGGGAGAGGGGTTGAGAAGAAACCTGTGGGGGGAGAAGACGGAGAGGAGGAAACAAGAGGAAAGGAGAGAGGAGGAGGGGAGAGGACAGAAGGGAAAGGAGAGGAGAGGACAGGGGAGGAGAGGAGAGGACAGGGGAGGAAAGGAGAGGAGAGGAGAGGAAAAAGGAGGTGGAGGACAGGAGAGAAGAGGACACAAGAGAGGAGAGGAAAGAGGAAAAAGGAGGTGGAGGACAGGAGAGAAGAGGACACAAGAGAGGAGAGGAGAGCTCCCACACATACAAGAAGGTTGTGACATTTTAAATGCAGCCTGTTATTTTCAAATGATTAAATGTCAATGAGGAGCACCGTTCAAAACCCAATTCATTCACCTGACTCGACCTGGACAAGAAAAACAGCTAAGCTAACGTGAAAGACCAAAAACCTAAAAATCACAGAGAGCAAACACCGCAGCAGCATCTACTGCAGTCTCCTGAACCAATGGGCTCCGAGCTGAGAGCCCAGACAGGAAGTCAGAAAAGTTCACATGGGATTAGCAGACAATAAAAACACAGAACATATAATCTTTCAGCAGGGATGAATCAGCATTATTGTCAGTACAACTGTCAAAGTAGCGGTATGTTCTGTATTTTAGAAAAAGAAATCATTAACCTTAAGGTAAGATTCGAAATTAATTTGAAATAATGAAATTTAAGGGCCCAACTATGTGTTTTTAAATACATCCAGTGAATCTCTGGAGATTGGTACATGGAGGATCCAAAATATCTGTCTATCTTAAGGCTTCACAATGCATTTAAACAAAACCATTTATGTGCATTAAAGACAATAACTAAAAATTATGTTGTGATCCTTCTGCTCTCGTGCACGCATTAAAAAAAACCAAAAAAACACCTCCGTGTGTTTTCTTTGTTCTTGAGACACGCTGAAATCGCCTGAGTTCATTCACCCACCTGAAAATTAAAACTTAAAACTGTTTATTTGAATTCTTTCGGCTGTGGCGTTGATGTCCTTGTGAAGGTCAGCGTGCCCGACTCATCTTCACTACCTCTGAAATGCATACAGGGACGTGACGTGAGCACGGACGAAGCTAAACAACCGTCTGAATCCCGACATGTTGGTGGAGTGGTTTTAATGCTGCGAGGTCAAAAACCCGATCACCTTCCACCGTCACTCACGCCTCTTATGCATGAAAAGAAGAA
>NW_024041472.1:0-12063 GCF_014851395.1 Micropterus salmoides
CTGATAATGAGGTCGAATGGGGGTTGTGGTGGAAGGAAAATTTGCCTTGAGTCATGACACAAGAAATAGTGCGGGGTAGCTATTTATTTTCTAAAAGTGTGAGTATTGTAAAGATAGAAGAAATTGTGAAAGGAAGATTACTTTTAACACAAATTGAGTATAATGGAATAGAGTCTGTATTTGTTAATGTTTATGCTCCTAATAATGGTCCAGAGAGGCTGATATTTTTTATGGAGTTAAGGAAAGTGCTAAAAAATATATGATAATGTTTGTCTAATACTTGGAGGTGATTGGAATTGTACAATAGACTTTGTTGTTGATAGGAATGGAGAAGAGCCTCATAGTAAGTCAAGGGATGTATTAAAAAAGTTATAAATGAATTTCAGTTAACAGATGTATGGAGAACGAGGAATGAAGGAGTAAAGCAGTATACGTGGCTAAGAGTGGTTGATAATAGAATTAGTGGAGCGAGATTGGATAGGTTTTATCTAAAAAAGACATGGAACAACAAGGTGATGAATACTTTTATTAGACCTAATGGTTTTTCAGACCATCATATGGTCATATTAGATGTTAATTTGGAAAAAACATGCAGATCTAATTATTACTGGATTTTTAATATTAAGTTATTACAGGATGTCTCTTTTTGTGAAAAGTTTAAAGTTTTCTGGATATTTGGAAATTGAAGAAAAATTCTTTTGAAAACCTAAGTCAATGGTGGGATGTGGGCAAGACAATATAAAATGTTTTGTCAAAACTATGCTTTCCACTCATCAATTATACTGAAAGCAACAGTGAAAGCTTTACAAAGTGACATTGAGTTCATTGAAAGACAAGCTGTAAATAATAATGAAGCTGTACAGTGTCATGGGTTAAATAAGAAAAGACAAGAGCTAAGCTCTCTTCTACATGAGCAAGCAAAAGGAGCATTGGTGAGATCAAGATACTGTTCTGTAAAAGAAATGGATGCTCCAAGTGCTTTCTTTTTTAACCTGGAAAGGAAACATGTCCAACAAAAGATGATGTGCCATCTTCGTCGTTCGGATGGATCCGTGACATCAGATCCTACAGAAATGAGAAGATTGGCTGGAGACTTTTATAAACTATTATATACAGCTGAGAGTTGTGACATTGACTGCACTAAAGACTTGCTTAAGGACTTACCTCAGCTGGAAGAAGAAAAGAAAAAAGAGCTGGATGATGTAATAACTTTTCATGAGGTTACAGAGGCGATGAGGCAACTATCTAACGGCAGATCGCCGGGGATTGATGGATTACCGGTGGAGTTTTATCAACATTTCTGGGACCTAATAGGACCAGATTTATATGAAGTTATTTTAGAATGCATAAAAAATAATGCACTTCCGATAAGTTGTCGTCGAGCAGTTTTGTCATTGCTTCCAAAGAAAGGAGACCTTGGACTGCTAAAAAACTGGAGACCGGTATCACTGTTGTGTCTGGACTATAAGATTGTTTCGAAGTGTTTAGCAAATAGACTCAAGCACTGTCTGGATTTGTTGATCAAAAATGACCAAACATATTGCATTCCTAAGAGATCTATAATAGATAGTCTTTTTTTAGTGAGAGATATAATTGAATTTAATCAGAAAATTAAGAATGATTTAGGAGTGTTGTCATTGGACCAAGAAAAGGCGTTTGATCGTGTTGATCATGATTATCTTTTTAAAGTGTTAAAGGGTTATGGATTTGGTGATGTTTTTATTTCATATATTAAGTTGTTGTATTCAATGTTTATGTGATGGTGAAAGTAGGGGGGGTTTAAGTGCTCCAATACCCGTGACAAGAGGCATCAGGCAAGGCTGTCCAATTTCTGGACAACTATAGCCTATTATCGAAACTCTATTATGTAGGTTGAGGAAGAATTTAAATGGAATTCTAATTCCTCATGGCAACGGTCATTCTAAGGTGGTTTTATCAGCCTATGCAGATGATATTACAGTTTTTATTAAAGAAAAAGACGATATTGAAATTTTAACAAAAACTATTGAATTGTATGAAAAAGCCTCCTCTGCTAAGGTCAATTGGACAAAAAGTGAAGGTTTTATGATTGGCAATTTGGAAAATTTTCCACAACTTCCAGGAAGGTTGCAATGGAAGAAAGATGGACTAAAGATTTTAGGAGTTTTTTTAGGAAATGATCAATTTCAGAAGAAAACTGGGAGGGTTTGTTAGAGAAGGTGTCTGCCCGATTGTCGAAGTGGCGATGGCTATTACCACAATTGTCATATCGAGGAAGGGTGCTGGTAATAAACAATCTGGCTGCTTCTCTTCTGTGGCACAGGACTATGGTCATGGAGCCACCAGAGGAACTGATCTCCAGTATACAAAGGGAAATAGTGAATTTCTTCTGGGATGGACAACATTGGTTGCGGGCTGCCGTGTTATACCTACCAGTGCAAGAAGGCGGCCAAGGACTAGTGGATGTGAGAAACAGAGTCCGTGGTTTCAGGATACAAGCGGCACAGAAATTTCTGTATGACAAAGATGTGCTTTGGGGAAAGACTGCAAGTGCGATCATGAGGAGAGTTGGTGGCTTTGGACTGGATAAACAACTCTTTTAATGAAGCTTGAAGAAATGAACTTGTCTGAGCTCACTGTGTTTTACAGGGCTATGTTGCAAACATGGAGAACTGTTATAAGAGCAGAACGGAATATGGACAATCTAGAACTTTGGGCACCAGAGGAACCACTTTTTTTTAATCCATTGATTCAAACTAGAATATTGTCTTCTGTGACTGTACGACAATGTCTATTAAGGAATGGAATTGTTAAGCTGGATCATTTATTGAATGACGAAGGATGGAAACCGATTGATGAACTTCACGAAGCAACAGGATTGAGATCTTCACGTCTGGTGTCAAAACTAAAGGAAGAAATAAACAACGCATTACCAAGTGGGTACAGAAGTTTTATTGCACAAAAAAGACATGAGAATAACCAGGACATGGGGGATAATGTGCAATTTCCAGAACTGGTTATTTCTCCAGCAGTGAAGGAGGATGATGAAGAAGAAGTGGTCAACACCGTTCTATCCTTTGGGAATCCTCAGTTTTGTTCCTTTAAAAGCATGTCAAAGAAGGAAATGTACAACATTACAGTAAAGGCCATTCATCAGGACTCTTTTAGAAAACAGAAGGCTTCGAAGTGGCCAGATTTGTTGAGGCCAGACTTCCTGATAAGAGACAGGTGGAGGGCCCTATATAAGCCTCCTGTAGAGAAGCGCTCCGGCGATCTACAGTGGAGGATTATTTATGGGCGATAGCAACAGACGGACATGTGGCACACCTGAACACAGCGGTAAAGGGGAATGTCGATTCTGTGGGGAAAAAGAGGATTTGGAGCATTTGTTTTTAAAGTGTGAGAGATTAAATGGTATTTTTAAATTGCTTGGGAGCTGGTTTAGGAAATTTGATGAGGAGTTTTCGGATAGGGTGTTTATTGGAGGAATCAATATTCATTTTCAAAAAGGAAAAAAATGTGTCTTTTAAATTACCTAGTTGGAACGGCTAAACTGGCAGTGTGGAAAACACGGAAAAATAAAGGTCTAAAATTGGCAACTGTAGATCCTGAAGAGATGTGCAAGCGGCTTGTAGCGGGGAGGCTTAAGATTGAATTTGCGTATTATAGGTTGACAAATAATTTATTTGGGTTTTGTGAGATATGGTGTGTTGATGAAGTGTTATGTAAGTTGCATGAGGATCAGTTTGTTTTGAAGTTTTAAAAAAGGAGTTTTATTATAAGAGTACAAATGGTTTTATGGTGATGGTTACTTTGTTCATAATTTTGAAGTAAAAATGTATAAATAAAGGTATTGTTAAACCTCTCTCTCTCTCTCTCTGCCTCATGAAGTCAGTCGCTCTCTCTCTCTTGCTCTCTCTCTCTCTCTGCCACATGAAGTCAGTCGCTCTCTCTCTCTCTCTCTGCCTCATGAAGTCAGTTTCTCTCTCTCTCTCTCTGCCACATGAAGTCAGTTGCTCTCTCTCTCTTGCTCTCTCTCTCTCTCTGCCACATGAAGTCAGTCGCTCTCTCTCTCTCTCTCTGCCTCATGAAGTCAGTCGCTCTCTCTCTCTCTCTCTCTGCCACATGAAGTCAGTTGCTCTCTCTCTCTCTGCCACATGAAGTCAGTCGCTCTCTCTCTCTCTCTCTGCCTTATGAAGTCAGTCGCTCTCTCTCTCTCTCTGCCTCATGAAGTCAGTTGCTCTCTCTCTCTTGCTCTCTCTCTCTCTCTCTGCCACATGAAGTCAGTCTCTCTCTCTCTCTCTCTCTGCCTCATGAAGTCAGTCGCTCTCTCTCTCTCTCTCTGCCACATGAAGTCAGTCGCTCTCTCTCTCTTGCTCTCTCTCTCTCTCTGCCTCATGAAGTCAGTCGCTCTCTCTCTCTCTCTTGCTCTCTCTCTCTCTCTGCCTCATGAAGTCAGTCGTTCTCTCTCTCTGCCTCATGAAGTCAGTCGCTCTCTCTCTCTTGCTCTCTCTCTCTCTGCCTCATGAAGTCAGTCGCTCTCTCTCTCTTGCTCTCTCTCTCTCTGCCTCATGAAGTCAGTCGTTCTCTCTCTCTTGCTCTCTCTCTCTCTCTGCCTCATGAAGTCAGTCGCTCTCTCTCTCTCTCTGCCTCATGAAGTCAGTCGCTCTCTCTCTCTTGCTCTCTCTCTCTCTCTGCCTCATGAAGTCAGTCGTTCTCTCTCTCTCTCTTGCTCTCTCTCTCTCTCTGCCTCATGAAGTCAGTCGCTCTCTCTCTCTTGCTCTCTCTCTCTCTGCCACATGAAGTCAGTCGCTCTCTCTCTCTCTCTGCCTCATGAAGTCAGTCGCTCTCTCTCTCTTGCTCTCTCTCTCTCTGCCTCATGAAGTCAGTCGTTCTCTCTCTCTCTCTTGCTCTCTCTCTCTCTCTGCCTCATGAAGTCAGTCGCTCTCTCTCTCTCTCTTGCTCTCTCTCTCTCTCTGCCTCATGAAGTCAGTCGCTCTCTCTCTCTTGCTCTCTCTCTCTGCCTCATGAAGTCAGTCGCTCTCTCTCTCTTGCTCTCTCTCTCTCTGCCTCATGAAGTCAGTCGTTCTCTCTCTCTTTCTCTCTCTCTCTCTCTGCCTCATGAAGTCAGTCGTTCTCTCTCTCTGCCTCATGAAGTCAGTCGTTCTCTCTCTCTCTTTCTCTCTCTCTCTCTGCCTCATGAAGTCAGTCGTTCTCTCTCTCTGCCTCATGAAGTCAGTCGCTCTCTCTCTCTTGCTCTCTCTCTCTGCCTCATGAAGTCAGTCTCTCTCTCTCTCTCTCTCTCTCTCTCTCTCTCTTGCTCTCTCTCTCTCTCTGCCTCATGAAGTCAGTCGCTCTCTCTCTCTTGCTCTCTCTCTCTCTGCCTCATGAAGTCAGTCGTTCTCTCTCTCTTGCTCTCTCTCTCTGCCTCATGAAGTCAGTCGTTCTCTCTCTTGCTCTCTCTCTCTCTCTGCCTCATGAAGTCAGTCGCTCTCTCTCTCTCTGCCTCATGAAGTCAGTCGCTCTCTCTCTCTCTCTCTGCCTCATGAAGTCAGTCGCTCTCTCTCTCTGCCTCATGAAGTCAGTTGCTCTCTCTCTCTCTCTGCCTCATGAAGTCAGTCGTTCTCTCTCTCTTGCTCTCTCTCTCTCTCTGCCTCATGAAGTCAGTCGCTCTCTCTCTCTCTCTGCCTCATGAAGTCAGTCGCTCTCTCTCTCTCTCTCTCTCTGCCTCATGAAGTCAGTTGCTCTCTCTCTCTCTCTCTCTCTCTTGGTGCATGCTGGGAGTGTTTGGGTGCGTGTGAGGGTTCACACGAGTGGAGGGTGATCGTGTGCTTGTTTCAAACTTTTCTAAATTTTTGTTTCAAATTTCCTGAGTAAACTTTTTTTGTTGTGATAAGAGTATTTTGAGGATTAGTTAGGGAGCGGGATGGCGTCCCTTACGCCACCTGTCTCCATCCGCCATGGAGTCAGGTGTGTGACGGCGAACGGGGTGAATGTGGAGGAAGTGCTACTTGCAGTTGGACAGGAGATCGGCTATGAAAACATTTCATCTGCCTCGCGAATGAACAAAGCGGTGGTTGTGTTTTTAAAAGAAGAGAACCATGTGAATCATCTTATAAGCAGCGGAATAGTGGTAAGTGGAGACTTTGTTACTGTTTTGCCGCTGGTTGCTCCAACTATTAAGGTGACTGTGTCAAACGTGCCGCCTTTCATCCAGAGTAATGAGATAGAACGAGAGCTTTTGCGATATGGTAAGTTAGCTAGCGCAATTAAAACCGTTCCTCTTGGATGTAGAAATGAAGCGCTAAAGCACGTAATGTCGTTTAGAAGACAGGTTTTTATGTTCCTGAATGAACAGGCGTTAGACGTGTCTTTTAAAGTTTGGCATGAAGGAAGAGCGTACATGGTTTATGCAAACACTGGGAATATGAAATGTTTTGAGTGTGGAGACGTTGGGCATAAGCGTTTAGCATGTCCGCATAAAGCTCAAGCTGATGAGGCCGTTGGTCCTGTGAAAGATCCTGAGAACGTGCAGTCTGTAGAGGAGGAAGAGGATGAGCCTCAGGGAGCTGAGGAAGCTATTGTTGTAGTAGAGGAAGATGAGCCTCAGGGAGCTGAGGAAGCTGTAGAGGAAGATGAGCCTCAGGGAGCTGAGGAAGCTGTTGAATTAAATGAAGAAAATGACAACCAAACTGAGGAAAGTGGGATTGTGAATAATGAAACAACAGGAATGGTGGGAAACAAAGTAATGAGTGAAGATAGGGAAACTGTTGCAAGTAGTGGAGGAAATGGTGTTGGAAGTGAGAACATTGGTGATGCAGAAATGAGAGATGAAGATGCTCTTTCTGAGTTTTCAGAAATTGGGTCACAAGTGATTGAAGACATGTACCCTTTAGAGGAAATTAATGACTTTCTGGATACAACATTCGGTAAAATTGTAGAAGTAGAAGATTTTTTTCCAGATGTGGACAAATTTATAATATCAGTGTTGTTTCTGCAAAAAACAGTGAGCTATGAAGTTTTGGATAAAAAGAAAAGATTCAGGCTGAAAAAGATGGTAACGAAGTTGAGGAGAAGGAAAGCGAAAGTTTAAAAACAGCTTAGATATGAATAAGTCACAAGTGGTGTTCTTTACTCTCTGCTCTTTTTTTCAGTTTCTGTCTTTTTCTTAATTCTCTATATGGATGTGTGGAGAGTGGGTTCATTAAATATTAATGGGGGTAGGGACAAGAATAAATTAGCAAAGATTTCTGAGTTTTTAAGAATCGAAAAGGTTAATGTTTGTTTTTTACAAGAAACGCATACAGACACTGATAATGAGGTCGAATGGGGGTTGTGGTGGAAAGGAAAATTTGCCTTGAGTCATGACACAAGAAATAGTGCGGGGGTAGCTATTTTATTTTCTAAAAGTGTGAGTATTGTAAAGATAGAAGAAATTGTGAAAGGAAGATTACTTTTAACACAAATTGAGTATAATGGAATAGAGTCTGTATTTGTTAATGTTTATGCTCCTAATAATGGTCCAGAGAGGCTGATATTTTTTATGGAGTTAAGGAAAGTGCTAAAAAAATATGATAATGTTTGTCTAATACTTGGAGGTGATTGGAATTGTACAATAGACTTTGTTGTTGATAGGAATGGAGAAGAGCCTCACAGTAAGTCAAGGGATGTATTAAAAAAAGTTATAAATGAATTTCAGTTAACAGATGTATGGAGAACGAGGAATGAAGGAGTAAAGCAGTATACGTGGCTAAGAGTGGTTGATAATAGAATTAGTGGAGCGAGATTGGATAGGTTTTATCTAAAAAAGACATGGAACAACAAGGTGATGAATACTTTTATTAGACCTAATGGTTTTTCAGACCATCATATGGTCATATTAGATGTTAATTTGGAAAAAACATGCAGATCTAATTATTACTGGATTTTTAATATTAAGTTATTACAGGATGTCTCTTTTTGTGAAAAGTTTAAAGTTTTCTGGGATATTTGGAAATTGAAGAAAAATTCTTTTGAAAACCTAAGTCAATGGTGGGATGTGGGCAAGACAAATATAAAAATGTTTTGTCAAAACTATGCTTTCCACTCATCAATTATACTGAAAGCAACAGTGAAAGCTTTACAAAGTGACATTGAGTTCATTGAAAGACAAGCTGTAAATAATAATGAAGCTGTACAGTGTCATGGGTTAAATAAGAAAAGACAAGAGCTAAGCTCTCTTCTACATGAGCAAGCAAAAGGAGCATTGGTGAGATCAAGATACTGTTCTGTAAAAGAAATGGATGCTCCAAGTGCTTTCTTTTTTAACCTGGAAAGGAAACATGTCCAACAAAAGATGATGTGCCATCTTCGTCGTTCGGATGGATCCGTGACATCAGATCCTACAGAAATGAGAAGATTGGCTGGAGACTTTTATAAACTATTATATACAGCTGAGAGTTGTGACATTGACTGCACTAAAGACTTGCTTAAGGACTTACCTCAGCTGGAAGAAGAAAAGAAAAAAGAGCTGGATGATGTAATAACTTTTCATGAGGTTACAGAGGCGATGAGGCAACTATCTAACGGCAGATCGCCGGGGATTGATGGATTACCGGTGGAGTTTTATCAACATTTCTGGGACCTAATAGGACCAGATTTATATGAAGTTATTTTAGAATGCATAAAAAATAATGCACTTCCGATAAGTTGTCGTCGAGCAGTTTTGTCATTGCTTCCAAAGAAAGGAGACCTTGGACTGCTAAAAAACTGGAGACCGGTATCACTGTTGTGTCTGGACTATAAGATTGTTTCGAAGTGTTTAGCAAATAGACTCAAGCACTGTCTGGATTTGTTGATCAAAAATGACCAAACATATTGCATTCCTAAGAGATCTATAATAGATAGTCTTTTTTTAGTGAGAGATATAATTGAATTTAACAGAAAATGAAGAATGATTTAGGAGTGTTGTCATTGGACCAAGAAAAGGCGTTTGATCGTGTTGATCATGATTATCTTTTTAAAGTGTTAAAGGGTTATGGATTTGGTGATGTTTTTATTTCATATATTAAGTTGTTGTATTCAAATGTTTATGTGATGGTGAAAGTAGGGGGTGGTTTAAGTGCTCCAATACCCGTGACAAGAGGCATCAGGCAAGGCTGTCCAATTTCTGGACAACTATATAGCCTTATTATCGAAACTCTATTATGTAGGTTGAGGAAGAATTTAAATGGAATTCTAATTCCTCATGGCAACGGTCATTCTAAGGTGGTTTTATCAGCCTATGCAGATGATATTACAGTTTTTATTAAAGAAAAAGACGATATTGAAATTTTAACAAAAACTATTGAATTGTATGAAAAAGCCTCCTCTGCTAAGGTCAATTGGACAAAAAGTGAAGGTTTTATGATTGGCAATTTGGAAAATTTTCCACAACTTCCAGGAAGGTTGCAATGGAAGAAAGATGGACTAAAGATTTTAGGAGTTTTTTTAGGAAATGATCAATTTCAGAAGAAAAACTGGGAGGGTTTGTTAGAGAAGGTGTCTGCCCGATTGTCGAAGTGGCGATGGCTATTACCACAATTGTCATATCGAGGAAGGGTGCTGGTAATAAACAATCTGGCTGCTTCTCTTCTGTGGCACAGGACTATGGTCATGGAGCCACCAGAGGAACTGATCTCCAGTATACAAAGGGAAATAGTGAATTTCTTCTGGGATGGACAACATTGGTTGCGGGCTGCCGTGTTATACCTACCAGTGCAAGAAGGCGGCCAAGGACTAGTGGATGTGAGAAACAGAGTCCGTGGTTTCAGGATACAAGCGGCACAGAAATTTCTGTATGACAAAGATGTGCTTTGGGGAAAGACTGCAAGTGCGATCATGAGGAGAGTTGGTGGCTTTGGACTGGATAAACAACTCTTTTAATGAAGCTTGAAGAAATGAACTTGTCTGAGCTCACTGTGTTTTACAGGGCTATGTTGCAAACATGGAGAACTGTTATAAGAGCAGAACGGAATATGGACAATCTAGAACTTTGGGCACCAGAGGAACCACTTTTTTTTAATCCATTGATTCAAACTAGAATATTGTCTTCTGTGACTGTACGACAATGTCTATTAAGGAATGGAATTGTTAAGCTGGATCATTTATTGAATGACGAAGGATGGAAACCGATTGATGAACTTCACGAAGCAACAGGATTGAGATCTTCACGTCTGGTGTCAAAACTAAAGGAAGAAATAAACAACGCATTACCAAGTGGGTACAGAAGTTTTATTGCACAAAAAAGACATGAGAATAACCAGGACATGGGGGATAATGTGCAATTTCCAGAACTGGTTATTTCTCCAGCAGTGAAGGAGGATGATGAAGAAGAAGTGGTCAACACCGTTCTATCCTTTGGGAATCCTCAGTTTTGTTCCTTTAAAAGCATGTCAAAGAAGGAAATGTACAACATTACAGTAAAGGCCATTCATCAGGACTCTTTTAGAAAACAGAAGGCTTCGAAGTGGCCAGATTTGTTGAGGCCAGACTTCCTGATAAGAGACAGGTGGAGGGCCCTATATAAGCCTCCTGTAGAGAAGCGCTCCGGCGATCTACAGTGGAGGATTATTTATGGGGCGATAGCAACAGACGGACATGTGGCACACCTGAACACAGCGGTAAAGGGGGAATGTCGATTCTGTGGGGAAAAAGAGGATTTGGAGCATTTGTTTTTAAAGTGTGAGAGATTAAATGGTATTTTTAAATTGCTTGGGAGCTGGTTTAGGAAATTTGATGAGGAGTTTTCGGATAGGGTGTTTATTGGAGGAATCAAATATTCATTTTCAAAAAGGAAAAAAATGTGTCTTTTAAATTACCTAATTGGAACGGCTAAACTGGCAGTGTGGAAAACACGGAAAAATAAAGGTCTAAAATTGGCAACTGTAGATCCTGAAGAGATGTGCAAGCGGCTTGTAGCGGGGAGGCTTAAGATTGAATTTGCGTATTATAGGTTGACAAATAATTTATTTGGGTTTTGTGAGATATGGTGTGTTGATGAAGTGTTATGTAAGTTGCATGAGGATCAGTTTGTTTTGAAGTTTTAAAAAAGGAGTTTTATTATAAGAGTACAAATGGTTTTATGGTGATGGTTACTTTGTTCATAATTTTGAAGTAAAAATGTATAAATAAAGGTATTGTTAAACCTCTCTCTCTCTCTGCCTCCTGAAGTCAGTTGCTCTCTCTCTCTCTCTGCCACATGAAGTTAGTTGCTCTCTCTCTCTTTCTCTCTCTCTGCTCTGGACTGGAGTTGCTTTGTATTTATGTAGGAGCTCTCCAGCAGGTGGAGCCAACAGGGATATTGGTGGTGGTATTGTAACACCCCTCCTGTTAGGATTTAGTTTTGTGCTGTTGTTTTTCCTGTGTTTATTTGATATTGTCATGGTTTGTAGTTTTGTAGTCAAGTTATTATTTTGTTCATTTGCTTTATGTTTTCTTAGTAACTGTCTTGTCTCTCATCTTAGTTCTTAGTCCTGTGCTTCAGTTCACGTTTAGTGTTTTCCTTATCACTGTACTATCCTGTATTTTCTCATTATGGTCCGTCTTAGTCTTTAGTCTTTTATCTTCATGCTTTAGTGTAGTCTTGCCTCCTGTTTGGTCCCGTCTCTGTCCGTGTCCTGATTTTGCTGTCTTTCCATTTTTTGTGTTTTACTTTGGTAGATCTGTCCTTGTGTGGTCCTGTGACCTTTACTTCCTGTTTTATTTTGGTAATCTTCTGTTCCGGGTGTCCTTGTCTAGCTTTGTTTGATTACCTGATCTATCTCAGCTGTGCTTCCCTCCCTGCTCGTTTACCTGTGTGTATATATTGTCCTCAGTTGTCTTTAGTCTTTGCATCGTCTGTGTTGAGTGTTCTGTGTCTTCCCTGCCCTTTTGGATTACTTCATTGGTTTGTACTTTGTTCACGGATTCTTCTCTTTGGATTATGTTTTGTTTGGAGTTGGAGTTCCCTTTTGTTAGAACATTTGCCGCTGAGCTCCCAGCATGAGCCTGTTTAGTTTTGTGTTAATAAATCCTTATTTGAGCTGCAACTTCCTCGCCTACAGTCTGCATTTGGGTCCACACCTC
>NW_024041473.1:0-44533 GCF_014851395.1 Micropterus salmoides
ATATTTGGTACCTTTTTATCTTTGTTATACTGAATGACATTCATGAAGCACAAATGTTTGGGATATTATTCAAGTTTTAAAATATTTTAGATACATTATGTTATTTTATATGATGCTGTAAACACCAACACATTATACCATTGGAGTTCATTTCATATTTTGCTACACAAATATTTATGGGTCAAAAGAAGGATAAGAGTTGAGTGATGTAATATTAAATTTATACATCTTAATCTTGTATGTTAAATACAAGACCTGAGGACACCAAATTTACACGTCTTGTCTTTCACCCATAAACAGAAATACTATATTTTATCATATTGTTAATCAAGTCAGCTTTTGTTATTATCTAGGCTATCACAGAAACATTTAGCATAGTGTTCAATAATATAAAAGTGAAATGCTGAGAATGTCTTGCATTATACCTGAATTTTTATGTTGTAAACATGTCTTGATATTTGGTATTTCAAGACACCAGTTTTTAGATCCCTAAAGATACTGCAAAAGCTGTAATGTCGCAAAAATTCTGGGAAGGTGAAGAACCACAAAAGAACATTCTAGGTTGGTACCCTACAGGTTCAACAAAGTTCCTGTAATGTTGTTGTAAGTTCTGCAAACATTCTGCAAAGGTGATGCAAGGACCAAAAAAACAACATATAATACAATGTAATAACATTTATTTAGGTCCCCTAAAGGTTCATGTCACTGTGTGACGACCCCTCCCAGGCACAAAGTGTCCTGTCTCTTTGCGTTTGTCTTTCAGTATGTGGTTCTGGGAGGTTGTCATCAGCGGCAGTAGTTACACCTGGGCCTGCGTGGTTGGGAGCTATAAAGCTCACCACGTTTTTGTCTTTCTCTCTCTCTCATCGCGGGTGCAGCTGTTGATTGCTTTTTTGTTCATACTGACATTTCACACACCCACACATTGACATGACTGATAGTGATTCACACATTATTATCTTAGTTTAATATTATTTTGTAAATAAATTGTTACTTTTTTCATGCAAGCTCGTCTTGTCTCCCATCTTTGTCGCAGCCAATGAGCCTACTGAAATGACAACTGAAAAATACCGTATAATAACAATAAATAAATAACTATTTTTTCTGTATTCCATAATGACAATACAGTTTGTAACTTTCATTTTACAAAATGAAATATATTAAAATATTAATATTTATTGAAGAACATATACACCTGTAAAAATAATTAAATTACCGATAAATAGTTGAACACTGGTATAATACATACAATCAGACTTAAAACTTGCAGAAAAGTGCAGCTGTTAGGTAAATTTTATTATATAATTTCACATAGAAATCTTGTAAATGTAATCCATGTTTAATCTAAAAAAAAATTATACAACACCTGCAAACACTAGATTTTCCATTTAAAGAGGTGGTATTCTGCTCATTTTCAGGTTCAAAATCCTATTTAAGGGTCGTACCAGAACAGGTTTACATGGTTCAATTTTCAAAAAACACCATATTTTTTGTCATACTTGACTTGTTTTAACTCAGCTCTGTCTCTACATCACAGTAACAACTTTATGTCCATTGACTGCTTGGCGGGTGGCTAGTGTTTGGAATGGAGAGGAGAGCTGTTCTGCAGCTCAGTGTTTTTCCACCAGTGTTTTTGAGCCATCCCTAAACTGTTTCCACAAAGTTGAGAGCATGAAATTTTTCAAACTGTCTTGGTAAGCTGAAGCATTAACAGTTCCTTTCATTGGAACTAAGGGGCCAAACCCAACCCCACAAAGCAGTCAGACAAGTACTGTTCTCCTGTCACATTCTGATTGTCGGCTTTGCTTAGTTTTGCTCACTGTGAGTTTTTGTTATTTGATGAGTTCAGTATCTGTTATATTGTCTGTTGTGTTTTGGGTTTCAGTCCTGTCTTTTGCCCTGTGTCCAGTCTGCCAGTATTTATTGTGAGCCCTGCCTGATTTGTTGTCCGTTTGGTTATCATTGTGTTAATCTGTTTTGTTCAGTTATCTTAGTCTGTTGTTGAGGTTGTCTGAAGCTGTCTGTGTTGTTGTGGTATCTTAACTCTCTTAGCCACTCTGTGTTATTAGTCGGCCCCTGTTGGTTTTGTTGGGATGCACAGTGGATAGCACTGTGGCCTCACAGCAAGAAGGTTGTGGGTTTTATACCCTGGTCATCCCGGCCTTTCTGTGTGGAGTTTTCATGTTCTCCCCATGTCTGCATGAGTTTCCTCCGGATGCTCCGGTTTCCCCCACCACCAAAAACATGTTAAGTTCTCCAGTCAGTGCTATAGACCAGACTCTGGTAAAGATCTGGAGTTGGTCCCCGGACCCTGCAGAGTGGCTGCCCACTGCTCCCTTGAGAGATGGGGTTAAATGCAGAGAATGAATCACGCAACATGTATGTATATGTGACAATAAAGTATATTCTTCTCTTGTTGCAAACGCCTTGCATTTAGACTCCCTGTTGCTGTTCTGTTAGTTTAGACTCTGTCAGCTGGTGTTTAGTGGTGTTTTGGTACCACTGCATCCGATGCTTTGCATTGCACTTGGTGATGTAAGGCTTGGATGCAGCTGCTCGGCCACGGAAACCCATTCCATGAAGCTCTCTACGAACTGTTCTTGAGCTAATCTGAAGGCCACATGACGTTTGGAGGGCTGTAGCTATTGACTCTGTAGAAAGTGGCTTCTGCACACTGTGCACCTCAGCATGCGCTGACCCCACCCTGTGGTATTATGTGGCCTACCCCTTTGTGGCTGAGTTTCTGTTGTTCCCATCGCTCCCTTCCATCCATCATCAACCGCTTATCCTGCATAAAGGGTCACGAGGCCCATCGCTTACACTTTGTTATAATACCACCAACAGTTGACCATGAAATATTTAGTAGTGAGGAAATTTCACAAATGGATTAACTGCACAGGGGGCAACCTATCACAGAACCATGCTTCACTTCACAATTCACTGAGCTCCTGAGAGCGATCCATTCTTTCATAAATGTTGGTAGAAGCAGTCTGCATGCCTAGGTGCTTGATTGTATCCACCTGTGGTCATGGAAGTTATTGGAACACTGAATTCAGAGATTCGGAGGGGTGTCCCAATACTTTTGTCAATGTAGTGTACTGCATATTGTGATTTCACACAGCCCTATTTATTAATTGCAGTTATAGTGTAAATCAAACGCTGGTGGTGGAGGGGGAGTGATTATCTGCTCTGTCATTTTGCTTTAGCCACCTGACTTGAATTTGCCCCAAATTCTGTGGAGAGGGCTATGGACGAACAAATCTCCATAATTTGGTCACCATACCATTAATAAGGGAAACTTACTTACTCAATGTCTCACAGACCTTGTATAGATATGCTTTTTATTTCGTTTGTCGTTGTTTATGTTTTCCAATTGTGCTACCTTGAGAAGCCAAATGTTTTCTTAAGGTCATCCTGATGACCTTAAGAAACCATTGTGTTGTTGTGTTGTGTTGTCGTGCAAAGTCAGCCGAATCTGAAAAAGTACTTTTGGCTTGCATACCAAAAACTTGCAAACAAATGGATTCATTTGGACTGCCAAGAAAAACCAGCCGGTGTTGTTGTTTGAATAGGTATTATTCAAACAATTTAAATAGATGAGTTTGAATTCACATTGAATTTCGGGTAGATTCTCTGCTTGAGTTGTCTTTGTTTCACATTCCCAGTTGTCTTTCTACTTGCACATATTAGCATCTATTTTGTATACCAACTTAATTTAGAAATTGTGGACAGTTGTGCACTGCCTTCCAAGGTCAGGTGGACCTAATTCAGCAATCAGCTGTAGAAAAATAAACATGGATGCACAGCACAGCGAAACACATACAGCCATAACAACATTTACCAGATACAAAAACTGGCTTTAGAAAGTTGTAAAATGTCATATTGAATCCAGAAAATGATGAAGTCTTTGGATTGTGCATGAAGTTCACTTTATGTAAAACCACCATTTTGGATGTACCATTATCCCCTATGCTATGCCTTTCATGTCTCTCTCTACAGTCCTATCAAAGCAAAATACCAGCATTTTAAGAAATAATTTATAATTGCTTTACATTCATGTTCCATTTTAATCTTGGAGCTGTGTCTGACAGTGTCCAAAATGTTCTTTATGTCAAACCAGTTGTGTTTCAAATGAATGGATCTGAAAATGTCATCCATAAGGTAAATAAAAACTAAACCACTTTAGTTACAGGAGAACAATTCTTTACACTGAAATGTTTAACTTGTGTGGCCTATTTATTGTGAGCATGGAACTGAATAAATGGTCTATAAATATTATCAGATGTGGGTATTTGTACTGTGGTGGTATGTAATGTAAAATGTGAACATGTGGTAATTTTTAATTAAGAAAAAAAAACAGATTTAAATATGTTGGTTTGAGGTTGTGATAATACACCTATAGCTAAGACTCTTCAATCGAAGTATCTATAAAATGGCATTAAAATTCATTTTTAATTACAAACCCATAATTTTATGGGAAGTTTAGGTTTATTTTTTAAGCCCATTAAAAGGTGTGGACACCTGTCATTTAACAATAAATAAAATATTACTTTTCGTTAATTTTTCCACTTTGGGACAATTATTAATGTTTTAATCTAACTTGTAATCTAAGCATTATAAAAGTCAACATCTGTGAAATTACAGTAATTATGGCTGTTTTCAATGATCAAAACTGTGTTTTGACAGTTTAACAATGCTTGCAGACATTATACACTGATGAAAATAATATTTATTCAATGTTTTTATTTTATTTTATTTGTTTTTATTTGTCAATGTGAAATTGCAGAACACATGTTTTTTTGTTACAGTTAACTGTTACTAATTTTACTAAGTTTAAGAAATGTTTTTACAGTATTAAACTTAAATTTAACAGCTTTTAAATAAGAAAAATATTATTTGCGAAAATACGGTATATTCCTGAATGTATTGGAACAGTTTGTTAATATATTTAAAAAAAAACAATATTTTCTTTAAAATAACAGAAATGTTATGGTTATGCACAGCTACAGGTTTTTCATGTTATTTTACATGCAAGTTTTTGATATTTTCATGTATTTCAAAAATACAGGAAAAATCTGTGAAATAAAAAGGAATATAACTGTAAAATGACTCCTCCAGGCTGCATGTCGAAGTGTCCTTGGGTGAGATACTGAACCCTAAATTGCTGTTCCATTGATGTTTGAATGTGTGTGAATGAGTGAACACTATGTGGTGTAATAGTGCTTTGAGTGGCCTCAAAGGATAGAAAGGTACTATGCAAATACAGACCATTTACATTTGCATCCTATGATTGCCTAAACATTTCCAGAACGTCTTCAATGTTCCCTGAAGATCTGCCAAACAACCTCCCCAAACCTATTCAAAGAACTCCACATTGTGCCCGTCTGGGAACATTATATGGCGATGTCCTTGACACTATGTAGGATGGTCTCTTTTCTGAATTCAATATGATCCACTAAATGTTCCCAGAACATCCTGTATGTTCCCCGAGGTCTGCCAAATAACGTTCCCCAACCCTACGAAGAACTCCACATCATCACCATCTGGGAAAGTTTTAATTAAGTTTCTGAATAAAATATGGTACCCGAAACGATCCCAGAACAGATCCTGAATGTTCCCTGAGGGTCTACAATATAAATACCAAATCTGGTCTTTTTGCTCACGTGATTCAGATCAGATTTTTTTCTATAAGAATGTAAAAAGCCCAAGTCACATAGAATCTGATCTTTTCCAGTTCGGATTTGGGCCACTTTGATATGTGGTCCAAATCAGATAAAGCACAGATTGTTTGACATGCAACCTCAGTCTAGACAGTCAGATCAGAATTCATGCAACCCTGACATCTCTCTTGAGTGACTGTCGTCACAATTCTGTGCTAGTGGGACCTGCAGTGAACAAAAAAGCTCCACAAAAAGCCATAAAAAAAAAAGTCTCTTTCTTTTTCTCCCTCTTTGCTCATGATTTGCCCTTTCTCTATCTGAAATCTACTTACAAATAAAACCATAGACGATAACCTCTGTTAGGGGGTTTGTGAGCTATCTTCTGCTTCACGTGCATGCTACTTGTACAAAAAGAAAAAGTACAGAGAGAGAGTTGAAGGGCTTATACATGCTGCACAGTGCCAGAAAAAGGTTGGTAAGTATGCGCCGACCTCAGATGTTTACTCCATGTTTACTTCAGTACGACTGCGTATGACGTTGAATTATTCTTTTGCGCATGCGGGTCACATTCAAACTGTGGCCAATTCACATTGGAGTCTAATATGGGCCACATTTAAAAAATAATGTAACAGTCAATTAAAAAAATCACATCAAAGCAATAAATACTAATTGAGCATTAAGGCCTGTGTAGACTATGTTCACTACACTTTTTCTGAAGTACACTCAGTTCAATAGTCCTGTCCTGTGTCAGGTTTGATCATAGTCTTAACTAAACTATGTTAGCTGGAGTTATTGGAAGATTTACTTTTTTGTCTTGTGATGGAGCTAGGCTAGCAGTTTCCACCTGTTTCAGTTTTGTGCTAAGCTAGGCCCGTCCTGGACCTCTCTTTCCACAGACATGAAATTAGTTTGATCGGGTAAGATATAAAAAGGATATTTCTCAGACTGAAAGTTCCTTCAACATGCAGAGATCTGTCCAAACTTATTACCAACAGGCAATTATCATCATTTGTTGCTGGAGATGTTATCCTTGGAGACCTCCTACACATAGATGTCCATGTTCAACCAGTGTTTCTCTTCTGAGCCATTAACAAAAAATACCTGCTCTATCAGACTGATTGTCTGTGGCTGCATCAGGCCTCTTCATACCTTATAGCGTCCAGTTTCAGTAGTGGATCCTCCAGTCCAGCAGACAGCAGCTTCACTCCTGAGTCTCCTGGATGATTGTAGCTCAGGTCCAGTTCTCTCAGATGGGAGGGATTGGAGCTCAGAGCTGAGGCCAGAAAATCACAGCCTTTCTCTGTGATCAGACAGCCTGACAGCCTGCAGACACACAAAACAACACACATGGCAGATCATCTGAGGGCCATGCAGTGTCAGTCAGATACAAGAAGAAACAAAAACAAAATACTAGATGAAATATTGGTAACTCCACACCTGATAAGCCAGACACTATTCTGATTGGGAACTCAATAACCAAGCATGTAAGAATGGCAAAGACTGAAAATCTAACTATGTTTTTACTGTATCTGTCATTGAGCTTATAGGGCCATTGCCAGTTATGCTCTCTACGCATCCAAGTAACATCAGGATTATTATTCAAGCTGGGTTTTTTGATATTCTGTGAGGGAAAACTGGCTCTGAGATGCTGAGGAGAAGCTGCAATGTGTAGACATTTCAGACATCATTCAAACTTTAGGAAAATGAATCAAATTTTTAATAGCCGAAAGGAGATCTTTTTAATGTCCAATCATTGGTTAACAAATCCCTTATGGTTAAGTGATAATTAAAAAAAATGTAAAGCCTGGCTAAACAGCACTTTGGCTTTTCCTCCAAACTATCATTTGTATCAGTCAGTCAGACAAACAAGAGAGAAGGAGGGACTGCAGCCCTTTCTCTATACAGTTTGTGTGTAATGTGTTCTGTTAAGGGAACTAAGGTTTTGCTGTATTGACACACGTACTGTTTTGGAAGTGAGACACGACAAGTTGCAGTAAAAGTTCCTGCAAAGCACACGCCAGCTCTCTGAGTCTTTATTCAGTTACACAGACATGGCTTAACTAAACATAATGACTTTGACCTGGGTGCATTTAAAGCATTTGAATATCTTGCGATTGAGATCAAACCAGAACTATCAGGGCTCATCTTTACACTGTATGGGGCACCAAGATATCCATTGCTGTTTCTGCAGGAGAACATCCTGAACATCCTGAATGGATACATGAATATTCATATCAACAACCAGAATGACTCTAAGGTTATGGAGCATGTGAATTTACTGGACAACTTTGAACTTCTCCAACATAATAAAGTCACTTATCAACATGGTAACTTTCAGGACATAATAACAACATGATCAAATATTTATGTAGTATTAGAGTTACTTATGATTATTATTTCTGACCATCGCTGTGTGTTTTTGATGCCAACCTATTCTTAACAAACACTAAAAGGAATTTCTGGTTAGAAGATTTTCCGGTGTAGCAAAGTTCTTTAATATTATGAAACAGCCCCACTGCTATTACTGCTTTTTCAATGATGCGGTTGAACAGTGGTGGGACATTAAAAGCAAAAGCCATAACTGAATTTCAGGAATTCTATTATGCAGTATTCAGACTAGAAGAAAACTATGTAAAAAAATAAGTTAAGAAATCACAGACTGATATACTTTGGTTTCTTATTTTACAGTTAATGTTACTGATTGTCTAGTATCCATACACTAAAACCAGTTCAGTTCAGTCTGGGATAGTTATTCTTGAAATATCCCACTTTTTAACGACAGATTTGACCAGCATCGTATTTATTTGTAAAATTTGGTGGAGCACCAGTAATTTCAAAATATAGATCCCAGTAAAACTACAGTACTCTGTTGCTATTGTGTCAACAAACAGCATGGCTCTACAAAACAATTAACGAGAGACTTTTTTTGACTTTTTAAAACCCACTTCAATAAAACGTAACTGATACAAAGACCTGGAAATATTCAATAAATCAGAGAATCAAACTGTTGACAAGATAAAAGATAAAATTCACACAAATAAAAACATAAAATTACCTAAAAACACGACTAAAACTGACTTCTTCATCCACCATAGAACCAATGACATCATAACACCACTGACATACAAACACATCCAAGCTGTTTACAAGCTTACGAAACTTAACCCCCCCCACACACACACACAATTTTAATTTTTTTAATTCAGTAAAAGCTTGAGTTCTCAAAACATAATGTAACAACTTTGTGACTTACATGAGTTATACTGTTCTGTTACTGTTCTTTTTTAATTTCATGCCTGCTAAGCACAGCATGGTCAGCAGAGAGCCCTCTATGCATTATAATGCATTATATGGCATCAGTAGTTAACACCAGTAAAGTAGAATAAATCTTACGTACGTTATGAGTGGGGGGGGGGGGGGGGGGATATCAACCCTATCAACAGACAGCTGAAATACCCATAAATAAGACCATAAATAAAAACCATAAAAAAAAACCATAAATAAGTTAATTTTGCAGTGTTTTTAATCTTCATCAAAGCTCACTGACATGCATTTAATTTATGTTGTAACTAATGCTTTGTTCCCAGCAGCTTTTATATATTCTCTTAGAAATGATATAACCATTTTTCCTAGCTCCAGAACCAAGAATTGAATTAACTATAAGTAAATAATCAGAGGATCCTTTGTCCCCCCTCATGGAACCAGTACCCCAGGACAAAATAAGTATTATGTCATTGTTTTAATGCCTTTCCTTGTGCTTTTAATGTGTCACTCTGTACTTTATTGTTCGTAATCTTATGCCATGTTCGTATTACTTGCTTATATATTCTCTACGTAAGAACGTTCTCTTTCATCTGCTGTGATCCATACAAAATGTTTTAACTATTATGTTTAACAATTGACAATAACTTCCTTTCCTTTTATCAAATACTTAAAACTAAGAACAGTATAACTGTTTATGAAATTTAAGGTTTTATTGTAGAAGGTATTTGATTAAAACACTGAAATAGAACATATAAAAGTTAAGACACAGAAATATCAGGAGATTGGAAGCCCTCCTCCTGGGACACGCCCCAGGAGACAAAACACAGCGCCAGACACGTGCTCGCTGTCTTCGCTTCTCCTGCTTCTAGCTCTTCGCTCTCTGCACGGTTACGGAGCGTGCTCCGTGTCCAAGCAACGCCAAGAGTTCGGCCCGGCATTGTCTGTGGAATTTTCTTTGTCTTCCAGCAACGTACTTAGCCATATTCACGCGAACCTTCATTGAATTTACTTTGTTTTGTTTGTTTGTTTAGAGTTATTAGACCATTTGAGCCAAGCAACTTTGAAGTCATGAACAACTAAGTTCCCTTTTTAAGTACTATTTCTGCTACTCCCACCAAAGTTCGGACCCAGCCACGGGTGTTAGTTACGCCAGCCGTAACACAGGACATCAACCACAAACGAAGCCTGGGCTGACTGCCCGTTACTGCAAGCGTTTTCCCTGCTAAGCTGACAGTGAGCCTTTGCCAGATGGTGGAAAAACTGAGAAACAACAAGCAGTAAGGGTAAAACAAAACTATATTCTGTGGTTGAGGTGATGTCCTTTATTTTTAATACTTTTGCTAAACTCCTAGCGAAATTAAAGTTATTATCATAACTTGCATTCATTCGTTCCCTTGTTCTCTTACTCTCACTCTCAAATTCTTTCCACAATAGACAACTAAATTCACATTGAACTCCATCATTCTCATGATTTCTTTCTGTTTGTTTAGTTATTGTTTTATTTCTTTGATATATTTAACCTCACTGTATATTCACTTTAGTTAGTTAATAAATTTCACCAAAATCACAGAAACTGTGTGTGTACTGTTTAAATGCAAGTCACTGGACGGAGGATTCACGACTTTGATAGGAGACTGACTAACTGATTGATGAACTGATCAAAAATCATTGGCAATTATTAACTAACTGATCATTAGTGAATAATTGTGTAATAATTGTGTAATTATTAAAGGAGTCCTAAAGGCGTCTGTAGCAACCTTTCGGAAGCTCCGTCTTAAACCGGACTCTTATCCAGTTTTAATCCACACTTTTTTGTTACATTTTTTATTTCCTTTTATTTAACTTAAGTTTTTAACTTGAGTTTTACGTGGGTTAAGGATTTTAGCCATCCGACATGGATTTTAAGCTAGATGACCGTAAAAACTCTATCAACGCTACTGACCACAACAAAGCTCCAGCAGCTATGCTAGCCGAGATAACTCTGCCCCATGAGGACTGCACAGATAACAAAAAGATTGCTGACCTTACGGAAGACATCCGACAACTTTCAGAGGAACTCAAAGAGAAAGATTCCCTGCTGACTGGCTTTATGGATGTGGCTTCAGTACAAGCCAAACAGATTGTTTCTCTTAGCGCAACCGCTAACATCCAGGACACCGTGTTATGGGACCCCTCTAGCCTTCCCAGGCTTTCATCCTGCTTGACTCCGAAGCATCAGTCAACCTGGGCTGAAGTGGTGGTCCGCGGCTGCAAGAGAGGCTCAGACGGGGCTGCCTCTCCTACCCACATCGGCCTCTCCAACTGCTATGCAGCCTTGTCTAACGACACTCTGGTCCAACCAGCGGATGCACCTGCGGCTTCGAGTCTCCCTTATATGGATCTCTTTCAGGGGACAGTGCCTGCCGACACTGTTGCATCTCCTCCACCGGCTACATCTCCTGCACTGGGCCGCCGGTCTGCCGCTGGGCCTGATCGGCGGCCGTCATCCCGGTCAAAAACCTCCGCTTCCGATAGGATCCTGAAGGAGGCTGTGCTCAGACGCTCCGGAGGCCGTCTCTACCCTGCACCGTCGGGTAGCCCTTCTCTCAGGTCTGTTACTGCTACTCCAACACAACACTCGGCAGCTCACACACTCCATCCTCAGTCCGCAGGCAGTGTTGAAGCAGATTCTGCTCAGTCCTGCTCTGGAACCCCACAACCGGCATCTCCTCGTCCTCTTTTCTCCCCAACCACACTAATAATTGGGGACTCCATAACCAGAAACATCCGTTTCTTTAACGCTACCACTCACTGCTTCCCCGGTGCCACCACGGCTGACATTTAAAAAAAAACTCCAGGACCTGATGCCGTCGCTCCCGTCCTCCATCACAAGAGTGATAGTCCATGTGGGAACAAATGACACAGCTCTTCAGCAGTCTGAGCTGACAAAATCAGATTTTAACCGTCTTTTTAACTTTTTAAAGCAGTGTGGAAAGTCAGTTTTTATCTCTGGTCCCATTCCCACAGTTGGTCGCGGTGCTGGCTGCTTCAGTAGACTCCTTGGCCTCCACTACTGGCTCCAGTCCGCCTGCAGGGCTCACCATGTGTTATGAGGATAATTTTAATATTTTCTGGCAAAGAATGTGTGGTGTACAACATATGTGCATCTGGCCATTACAGTTTAACATAATGCTCTGCAGCTGGTGAGAGGGACAGTGAACCCTTATGGGGAAGTAATGATTGATGGGTGCAGTGTTAGGGGAAGTAGAAATTAGGTATAAAGAGATTAGTGTGTATAAAGAGATTAGTGTGTATGAAGGGACTGTACCCTTCTGTGGTGTCTAATAGATGGTTACACTTATTTTACAGCACTGTGCCCTTATATGGTTTTTAGCAGAGACCTAAACATGTCCTATATAAGCTGTGTTCGATGTACAGAGAGACAGAGTGGTCATCGGGCTGGGTCACTCTCCAAGCTGCTGCAGAGCTTGTAATTGATGCTGAATTCTTTGATGTAATAAACTTTGATAATCAAGAACAGTGTCAAGCGGATTTCTTCTCAACACATCATCGCAGCATTATCGTTCGGACACCACAAATGTCTCTTTTTAAGACAGACGGACTTCACCCAAACAAACGGGGCTCAGAAATGTTAGCTGCGCACATACAGCATGTGGTGCGGTCCACACATGACTTACGTGAATGACTAATCATTCATGCAGCACACCTGGACACACCCGGTCCCTGAACAGATCTCTGCCTCACTGCCACTAACAACTGTCTCCACCTGCTGGCATGTAAAGCCGTCTGCTCCCAGCGCTGTTCCAAAGACTTCTATTCCTGTCATCATCATGCATAGACCAGTAAACCGAAATGTGCACATCCCACACAGAAATATTAGTAATCTCTTAAGGATTAGGACAACTGCACCAACTCCAGCACCCAGAACAAACTCATTTAAAATGGCTCTCTTCAATGTGAGATCACTTTCAAATACGACTTTTATCTTACATGATTTTATCTTGTCTGCAAATCTAGATTTTATGTTTTTAACTGAATCATGGTTGCAAATGAATGACTATAGCCAGCTAGCTGAACTGTGTCCGCCTCAATATGATTGTTTTAGTCAACCGAGGGTCAGTGGTTGTGGTGGTGGGCTAGTGAGCGTGTATAGGAAAAATTTTAAATGTCATCAAGTACGCTGTGATGAATTTAACTCGTTTGAAGTTCTCACTCTTAAAGTTGGAGGGCTGCAACCTATCATATATTTGTTATAATTTATCGCCCCCCAAAACGGCCTGGAGGATTTTTATCAGAACTTCCTGAATTTTTATCTACTCTGGTTTTAAATTATGACAGAATTGTTCTTTGTGGCAATTTTAATATTCATGTTGATGACCCCAACAATGTTAATGCAACTAACTTTTTAAATATGGCCACTTCTTTTAACTTCAAACAACATGTCAAGGGCAAACACATAACCGTGGTCATACACTGGACTTGGTTTTTACCCTGGGTGTCAGCATTTCCTCTGTGGAATTAGTGGACATGACCATATCTGACCACAGATGTATTGTTTTTAGCTGCGATTCGCCTGTTACTCATGCCGCCTCACCAAGCTCCGTGTGTTGTCGCATCTTTAATGAACAAAGTGTTTCAAAGTTTTGCGCATTCTTTCAGAGCCAAAGCCAACACCTGTCTGATTCCAACACCAACAATCTGGTCGATCACTTCAATCATATCTGCTTGTCATCACTAAATATTACTGCTCCTCTAAAGATTAGACCTACGTCTAAAGCTAGTAAGCAACCCTGGATAAATGACAGCATTCGCAGCCTAAAAAGTCCAGTCTCCAAGTCCATTACCTCAGTCTGAAGGATTTATTAATTAACAACAATAACATGGTAAAGGATGCGAGAACACACTATTTTTCTGAACTCATTACTACACATAAACACAATCCCAGGTTTCTGTTTAAGACTGTGGATCAGCTGGTAAAACCAACCCCTCCTTGTGCCTCAGCTGGAAGTAATGATGACTGTGAATTGTTTTTATCTTATTTTACCAATAAGGTGGTGTCAATCAGAGCCTCTATTACCCCCGCGGCCTCTTACTCAGAGGTTCCTCACCAGCAACAAGAGAATTTTAACAAGTTTTATCCCATCGACTTGTCTGAGCTTTTAAAAACAGTAACACAAATGAGAGTGTCCTCCAGCCCACTTGATGTAATACCTACAAAGTTTTTACTGAAAGTAATGGATTCTGTTGGGCCCCATTTGATCTTTGTTTTCAACAGCTCCCTATCTACTGGTTGTGTCCCTGATTATTTTAAAACGGCTTGCGTGAACCCACTTTTAAAGAAATCCTCCCTCCCACATAATTTTAGACCAATTTCAAAACTGCCTTTTATTGCAAAGATTCTAGAAAGAATTGTGTCCAAACAGCTGCTCACTGTACTGGAAAATAACAAAATATTTGAAAAGTTTCAGTCTGGTTTTAGGAAGTACCACAGCACTGAGACTGCCCTGCTTAAAGTCACCAATGACCTTTTAATGTCTGCTGATGAAGGCATGTGCTCAGTCCTGGTACTCCTGGACCTTGCTGCTTTTGACACCATTGATCACAACATCATGTTAGACAGACTGAGGCACTGGGTGGGGATCTCTGGTGCTGCCCTAGAATGGTTTTCATCCTACCTGTCAAATAGGAAGTTTTGCGTGTCTGTAAACAACTATGTCTCCTCGTTCTGTCCAGTTAAATATGGTGTGCCTCAGGGGTCGGTCTTAGGACCCATTTTGTTTTCCTTGTATCTGCTTCCCCTTGGACATATTATCCATAAACATGGCATTTCTTTTCATATTTATGCTGATGACACACAAATATACTTGCCCGTCAGATCCACAGAACCTGGAATGCTGAGTTCACTTAACAACTGCCTTTGTGAAGTTAAAAAATGGATGTTAAATAATTTCCTCCAGCTGAACTCAGACAAAACAGAAATCCTGGTCATTGGGTCCCAGCAGGTGGCAAATCAAATACTGCCATCTGCTGGTTCCCTAGTAAATCACATTAAGCCTGTGGCAAAGAACCTTGGTGTTTGGTTTGATAGTAATTTAAATTTCGAGCAGCACACCACAATGCTTGTTCAATCATGTTTTTATCAACTTAGAAATATAGCAAAAATCCGATCTATGTTAACTTTTAAGGACACCGAGACCATTTTACACGCCTTCATCTCATCACGCCTGGATTATTGCAACAGCCTTTTCACCTGTTTAACACAGACTGTCCAGAACTCCAGAAGAAAGAAATATGACCACATTACTCCTATTTTAGCTTCATTACACTGGCTCCCAGTATGTTTTAGAATTGACTTTAAAATTCTATTGATCACTTTTAAAGCTCTTCATAGCCTCTTGCCTTGTTATATTTCTGACCTTTTAGTCCTATACGCACCAGCACGTACCTTGAGATCCTCGGGCAGAGGTCTGTTGTCTGTTTCAGAGTCTCGACTGAAAACTAAAGGGGACAGAGCGTTTGCTGTCAGGGCCCAGAGGCTCTGGAACAGCCTGCCCGAGGAAATCAGGTCAGCTGAGTCAGTAAACTCTTTTAAGTCCCTTCTTAAAACATTATTTTATAGGAGAGCCTTTCCCGATTTTATTTGACTTTATTTTATCCCTTTTATTTTATTCTATTTTACTAGTTTTATATTTATCTTAAACGTGTATTTTAGTCTTTTCAGTGTTTTCATGCTTTTATCTTGTATTGTTTTTGCATTATTGTCTTTTGGGTATTATTGTCTTTACACTTAAAGCACTTTGTAACTTGTTTTTGAAAAGTGCTCTACAAATAAAGATTATTATTATTATTATAAAGCCTTGGGTGGACAGCAAATTTTTGGTGGTGCCCCAAAACGAGAGTTTATGAATTAATATTTCCATATTCATAAATTTATTATCCAATAAATACGTAGGTTCAATACGTAACGTTACACTCGGGTACAGCCTTAGCTATTAACTTGATCACACAGAGACATGAAATTAGACTGTAGCTTATGATGAGTGTTGCCGGGCTCAGGTGATTAAATTGGTGGATGCCAATCAAAACAATAGCTGGCCAAGCTAAAAGATTGTCCTGTCCTTTGTGTGTGAGCTAAACTATGTTCACACACAAAATTGAAATGTAGCAAAATTATCGCAGATTATAAGTGAAATACACATGCGTATTTTCTCTCTCTGTTAACAGATAGCTGAAAAAGTTGCAAATATGCAAACATTTATTGATAAGTTGTTGACTGTAGGTCTTTAGGAAAAGGTATTATAGCCCACATACTGAACAGCTTTCAATATTAGCCTGTTTCTAAGTGTAGTTTATACGGTAAAGGGGTCTACTATCCAAATAATTCTCAAAATCTAAATATTGGCTCATAAATCCGCTCTTTTTCTCTATAATATCGGCATAACCCCCCATAAACCCATATCGGTCAGCTCTAGTGTATAGCTCAATTCCCCCTTCATGACAATTGTGAGGGGGGTAAAAATTTACAACTCACCTGTTAAAAATTACATTTAGCCTTCAAGTTCTGCATTATTATGTATCTATTCTATTCTAATCTATTAGGGCGTGGCTGCTTTGTTTGACAGGTGGCTGCTGCCACTGTCACTGCTAGAAGTCTGCTTGCCGTCTGTTAACCTCACTCAGCTCATACAGTCACAGAGATCTGCAGCTCTGCCTGTTTGAGGCTTTTGGAGTTTTCTTCATGCAAATACTGGATGAATAAGGCTGTGCTGTTTATTGTAGAGAGAGACCCTCCAAGAAGTCTGTGCTCCAGTTGGTGAGAAATAATAATTAACAGGTATTGCTGTCAGCATACCTATCAAGTTTGGGTCGTTGTGTTACATAGCCAGATACATGTGTCCCAAAGCTGTGTTAAAGATTCTAAGTTAATGGGAGTGTATGCTAACAGCACACTGTTTAAAGACTCAAAGAGAAGTCAGCAAGAGGAGAGTGTCACGATCCTGTCCTGAGCTGGTCTGGATTATATTATTTTGGCCATGCCTTCTCTGTGTTTTGATTTTGGTTCCTCTGTGTCTGGGTTTCAGTCCTGTCTGTGTGTCTTCTTGGGGAGTCTGGGTTTTTGTTCCATGTCTTTGTTCCTAGTCCTGTGCCTTAGCTCATGTCGTAGTATTTGCTTCTAGTTCTTTCTCTGCATCATTTTGGTTTAGTCTGCTCGGTACTCTGTGTTCTAGTTCTGTGTTCTCGTTTAGGTTTTGTCTGTTATGATCCCTGTGTTTTAGTTGGTCGGTGTTTGTCTGTATACATTGGTTTCTGTTATTGTCTGAGTTAGAGTCTTGTCTGGTATTTTGTTAGATGTGTTCTGTGTTGGTTATTTTGCCCCATGTCTGCCCGTCAAGTCTTCCATCTGTTCCCCCAGTTATTACTCTGCCTGCCTTTTTGTTCCCCTTTGCTGTCTCTGCCTGCCTCTCTCTGTTCTCCCCTGCTCTCTCTCTGCCTGCGTCTCGTTAGTCTCATGTCGGTCACCTTGGTTGCTCCCACCCTGCTCATTAGTCCCTGGTGTATATATGTTTGCTGTTTCTCTTCAGTCCTTGTCAAGTCATTTTCGTGTGTATACGCTCTGTCTCATGTTGTCTGCCTTGCTCGTCGTGTTTCCCTGCTTTCTGGATTATGTTCCCTTCTTGGATATATTTAGGGCCCGAGCACGACCGTGTGAGGTCCCTATTGAATTTGCTAAGATTATATATATATATATATATATATATTTAGGGCCCGAGCACGACCGTGTGAGGTCCCTATTGAATTTGCTAAGATTATATATATATATATATATATATATATATATATATATATATATGTATTTTTTTTTTTTTTCTGCAAAGTAGGCTCAAATGACATGGCCTAAACATACTCGAAAACTCACCAAAATTTGCAAACATGTCAGAACTGGTGAAAAATTTCGTATTCTATAAGTTTCGCGCATGGGCGTGGCAAAATGACTCGCTAGCGCCACCTAGAAAATTGGAAAAGATGATCCCCTCGTTCACGTTAAACCTACATGTACGAAATTTTCTGGGGACATGTATCATATCAAGACGCACAAAAAAGCCTCAAGAACCCATAGCCTAAAGTCAACAGGAAAACTGCATTTTTGGATGATTTACACACTTCGTACTTTAACGAACTCCTCCTAGGGATTTAGTCGGATCGACGTCAAATTTGTGCTGTGCCTTCTAAAGGCATTGAAGATGAAAAGTTGTGCTATTTGCGAGTTTTTGTCAATGGGCGTGTCTGTGGCGTGGCGTCAAATTATCAACTCTTCGCCATGACACAGGAAGTTGTTGTAACTTACTAACAGTGTATATGCTGACATCTGAACCAAACTTTACGTGCTTGATAACTGTCCCACCCCGAAGACATCTGCACGGCAATACCGATTTATATTCATAGCGGCAAGTGCTATGTAGCTCCACATAGGGGACACAGGAAGTGACATATAGCACCTTCATGCGGCGTCTGAACCGCGTAGCAAATTCACAGCCGCACCGGCAGAGCTCCAGAATGTGCAACTCGGCCGGCTCACACCCGGACGCGCTACAAGTGCAAGGGCCCGCCCAACGCTGCTTGCAGCTTTAATCTATTTTATCTTCTTATGTTTGGATCACATTGGTTTTTTTTGGACTCTGTTAATTAGCCACTCTACCAGTAAGTGTGGAAAGTAAGTTAATTGCTCAGCTCTCAGTTTGCTGACGTTATGCTAATGTTAAACTTTCCAAAAGGGCAATGTTAGATTTAGCTACATACTGTGACAGAGTTACTGTTCAGTTAGATACTAGTCAGATACTCTGACAACTGATAATTGATTCAAAGTTCATATTTAAGAATGTTTAGTCATCAAATTATTACATCCTTGAGATTTAGTGAAAAATCAGTGGTACACACATAATTATGTATTTAAACTAGACTTACATCAGACCAGCAAACAAGGCACTCTTCAAAAACTTCAGGCTCTGTTAGTGAGTGTAAGACTCCTTATTTAACGTAAAGTATTAGGTAGAAAGTGAAATAACTTCTGCACACACAGAAATACACTGCATAATTACTCATCAACATTTCAAGTGAAACATTTGGGAGTATTTTCACTTTTCAATTTAATACTAGACTGATGTTCTTTGGTAAGAGTTTAGCTTTGGTGTTTTATCTACAGTATGTTGTACAATTAGCTTGTCCTTTGTATTGACAATATGTAAAATCTAACATTTCCGTAAGTAGTAAAGACAGGGAGTACAAATATATTTAGAATTTATTACAATGTGAACCATAAACCATATTTTTTATATGGAAATATAACACAAATATGGACAATATTTAAAACTAAAAGTACATCAGTCTATGCAGATACAAACTTCCAGCACAATGAGGAGGCTTCCCAGGTCTCTGTAGCTCTCTGGGCACCAGGTGGGACATCTGATGAACAGTGTGACACTGGGAGGAAAAAGTGTAATAAATGCTTCAGGTAATGAAAAATATAAACAAACTATACCGATTAGTCTTTAAAAATTAATTATACAAAGTGAAGTATTTCAAGCCCCTTTTTTTGTTTTCATGTTGATGAGTACGGTGTACAGCTCTTGGAAATAAAAACTCCAGTATCTCAAAATGCATTCGAATTTTAGAATAAATACATTTCTGTATTGTAAATTATACAGAAATGTCAATTGGAGAAGAGCTATCTAATCAGCTAATTAACTCAAAACACCTGCAAAGGTTTCTGAAGCCTTTAATCTGTCAGTCTGGTTCTGGTGCTCACAATGAACTTTTCTATGTATTAAAATGTTTTGAGATGCTCCTCTAAAAGATCCCTCAATGTTTTAATGCTGACAGCACTATTATGTCACATTCGTGGGAGAAATGTTTTTGTATTGTCCCTTTTAAGACAGACTATATATTTAATATCAGCTGCCAAATGTCCAGTAGTCAAGACAAGTAACGTTACTTACAGTTTAAGCTGTATATAGCAGACGTGGAGGCATCGCGACCTCAACAAGAACCGATCACTGAAAGAAAAAAACATCTTGTGACAAATGTGTTGTGACAACAGTGTTATTCCAGACAATGATCTCGCACAGCACTGCCGACAGCAGCAACGTAACTCAACATAGCGATGTGGGGAATTACCTTGTGTGATTTGTTAATACTTTAACTAAAGCTGCAATAACAGTTAATAAATGTTTTACAAGTTAAATAGCTTCCATCAGCATTACTACATCTACATATTAAAGATTGTTGAAGCATTTTAAACCTTATGAACTATAATGTCAATAACAGATAAATAGTTATTTTAAGTGTTGTTGTGTAGTTCAGGTAACTTACCTCGAGTGTAAGCTGGTAACGACCATAGACTGGTAACACACGGCAATAAGCCATACAGCCCCCAGGGGTTTAGAAGCTACTTTTGACAACGCAGAGTAGCATATAGATTTAGCTCCTTAGCCTGAGCTAACTTGGTCACATCGAGCTAGGTGGGAGTGGTTTCAGCAACCAGTTACCTCAGCTTCACCCATGACCCGCCTCTTTGCCCATTTTTGGTTATCCGGGAGTGATGTGCAGTGACGCGCTGCCAAGATGGCGGTGACCGGCTCCGCCCAATTTGGGCTTCAAAACTGCTCTTCAGAAACCAATGGATGACGTCATGGACATTATATGTCAATTTTTATATACAGTCTATGGTATTGACCCTGTGCCTACAGCATTTTCAAGAAGATGTTCTACATTCATGTCGCTACTGTCTCTCGGTCATGCCACTTCTCTCTATACAAGATAAGGAAAATAAATAAATAAAAGATAAATTACTTGATCTCACACAACGTCTTACAATTAAATCTTCCAAAAAAAAAAGAGCAGTAGGACAGCATAGAGGGAAAACCAGAAAATATTTAACTTTCTTTCATTATCGAAAAAAAAGCACTTTCTACGAGACTGACTGAACTTCCAGCTCTAGCAGCTCTATGGAATGACCGATTGGTGTTATGGCGGGGTCATGGCTGAGGTGTATTCAATATGCGTTCAGTGGGAGGGGTCATCTACAGTGCTGAAGGGCTGGAGGAGGTCCTGTGCCGTAGCAGTCCCTACACAGATCCCTCCATGATGTCATGAATGGACATGGTCAAACTGTGTTTGCATACACATTTACTGAAAGAATGAGCAGGAGAAAAAGGGAGAGATTTTGTCTATGTGGGTAAAGACATCAAAGTGTATTTTGCATAATACGGACCTTAAAAATCTGTTTATGTAGAGTGATCTAGTCAAAAACGGCGAAAAAGACACGTAGATTGTGCACTCACACAAAATAATGTGACTTCACAGTGGTATATCAAAGTAGCCACTAGACAGAGGAAACTAGTCAGAGCAACCAGTACTAAAAGAATCCCCCAGTGGGAAAACTTTGTTGTACGTTTTTGTTTGTTGTCAGATGTTGGACATTTTTAGTCCAGATACAATGTTAGAATAAATTCGTGCATATGTAATATTTCAACAACAAAAGCAAAACAAATGCAAAATCATGAAAAATCCTCATTGAAAGTCAAAAGTAAATTAACAAATCATATTAGCAAACAAACCTCAACATGTTAGCGGTTTATCCACTAATGTAAAGCAGAGTATTCAGGGTCATCAGTTAAATGGGTTAATGAATCCTGACCTGAGGATTTCCAGTTTAAAATGTGGACTCTCCAGTCCAGCAGACAGCAGCTTCACTCCTGAATCCTGCAGGTTGTTATTACTCAGGTCTAGCTCTCTCAGACTAGAGGACTGGGAGCTGAGAACTGAGGACAGAGCATTACAGCTTATCCCTGAGAGGTTACAGCCACTCAGTCTGAAGAGGAAGCAATGGACAAAAAGACAAATAACATTTCCTTTAAAATGTTGAGTCTCAGTCTCAGGAAACACCACAATGTAAAATATCTTGTAAACTTTGTGTAAATTTGTATTGTATTTTAATTTATGTAATTTATTGTTTTTCAACTCGTGGTTGAAAATGGGACTTTTCCTGTTTAAATAATATAAATATATATATCCCCTTCTCACTGTAAGCTCGGGTCCTCCCTTGGGACTTTGAGGGTTCTGCACAGTATCTTAGCTGTTCCTAGGACTGCACTTTTCTGGACAGAGACCTCTGATGTTTTAACTGGAATTTGCTGTAGCCACTCTCCCAGTTTGGGGGTCACAGGATCTGGTGTGTGTGTGTGTGTGTGTGTGTGTGTATATTTATAAATAAATAATCGCACAGTACATTTTCACTCCCAACTTGTCACTTGGTCAAGACCCCTTGGCACTGTTTTCTAACGCCCTGGGTACCCCTTTGTTTTGCATGTGTAGGGCTCCAAGGTCAAGTTAGCAAGAATAAATGTCCAACAGACAGTCAAGATAGCAGTAATAAATATACAAAGTCCGGTTAGACTTTCAAAATAAAACAAGTGGTTAACGTTGTGAAATGGTATTTGGTTAATGTAAATGCAATTTGGTTAGGTTTAGGCATCAAAACTACTTGGTTACATTTAAGCAACAAAAGTACTTAATTAGGTTTAGGAAAAGATCGTGGTTTGAGTTAAAATAACTTCATTACTTATTTGAGTTAAGTTGCCTAAGTAACATTAACTCCGTAAAATAACTAATCTAAAAATATTCAGTGTTGACTTTTTGTTTCACATGGGAAACGAACACCAGGCTCCTGGGTGGAAGACCAGTTTCTAACTCACAATTCCACCCCAAACACCTTGGAATCTTCTGTTATTTATACTAGGCCTACTTTTAGCCTTGAACAATAATGCTAAAGGGCCTGAACTATGATGTTAAAGGACGCCATTTGTGTTGGTACCAGATGCAAAAGGATGTGACAATGCATAGATATTTCGTGCTCCAGCAATGAAAAAGGTTGAATGTCTTCCCTGCCCATGTTGAAATTATGGCTTACTTTAAACATGTTGGAGATTTAATCAACTAGTCACAATAGACTGAATCAGGAATAAACAGACAAAAAGTAATAAAAATGACATATCTAAACTTAAATGAGGTTCTCCATTTCTGCCAAAGTTCACAGTTTGTATTGCTGAACAATATGCGAATCTGAATTAGAACACCACACATGATTCAGTTTCTCTCTGAGAGGTTACACAGAAAGAAAGCAAGTGAAAGGTATTCTTGTCTTCTCCTTTTTAAAGATAGAGTATTTATTGAAGAATAATAAATCCCACTCACAAAGCTTTCTTGGAGGCTTTGACCACTGGCAGCAGCCTCAGAAAGCCTCCTCTGAAGCAGAGTATTTCTTCAGGTCAAACACGTCCAGATTTGTTTCTGATGACAGTAAGATGAAGACCAGAGCTGACCACTGAGCAGGAGAGAGTTGATCTGTGGAGAGTTTTCCTGATTTCAGGCACTGTTGAATCTCGTCCACGAGAGAACGATCATTCAGTTCATTCAGACAGTGGAACAGATTGATGCTTTTCTCTGCAGAGGGACTCTTTTGGAACTTCTTCTTGATGTACTCGACTGTTACCTGATTCGTTTTTGAGCCACTGCCTGTATGTTTCAGCAGGCCTCGTAGGAGAATGTGATTGGTCTGCAGTGAAAGTCCCAGGAGGAAGCGGAGGAACAAGTCCAGGTGTCCATTTGGACTCTGTAAGGCCTTGTCCACAGCACTCTGGTAGAACTGTGTTGATTTGCCTCCGAATAATTCAGACCACCAGGAGGTTGATTGTTCTGACAGCAGATTGACACCAGAGTTGATGAAGGTCAGATGGACATGAAGAGCAGCCAGAAACTCCTGAACGCTCAGATGGACGAAGCAGAACACCTTGTCCTGGTACAGTCCTCTCTCCTCTTTAAAGATCTGTGTGAACACTCCTGAGTACACTGAGGCTGCTCTGATATCGATGCCACACTCTGTCAGGTCTGATTCATAGAAGATCAGGTTGCCTTTCTGCAGCTGCTCAAAAGCCAGTTTTCCCAGAGACTCAATCATCTTCCTGCTGTCTGGACTCCAGGGTGGATCCGTCTCAGATCCTCCATCATACTTGATGTTCTTCAGTTTGGACTGAACCACCAGGAAGTGGATGTACATCTCAGTCAGGGTCTTGGGCAGCTCTCCTCCCTCTCTGGTCTTCAACACCTCCTCCAGAACTGTAGCAGTGATCCAGCAGAAGACTGGGATGTGGCACATGATGTGGAGGCTTCGTGATGTCTTGATGTGGGAGATGATTCTGCTGGCCTGCTCCTCATCTCTGAACCTCTTCCTGAAGTACTCCTCCTTCTGTGGGTCGGTGAACCCTCTGATCTCTGTCACCATGTCAACACAACGAGGAGGGATCTGATTGGCTGCTGCAGGTCGTGTGGTTATCCAGAGGCGAGCAGAGGGAAGCAGGTTCCCCCTGATGAGGTTTGTCAGCAGCACATCCACTGAGGTGGACTCTGTAACATCAGTCAGGACCTCATTGTTGTGGAAGTCCAGAGGAAGTCGACACTCATCCAGACCGTCAAAGATGAACACAACCTGGAACTCTTCAAACCTGCAGATTCCTGCTTCTTTGGTTTCAGGAAAGAAGTGATGAACAAGTTCCACCAAGCTGTACTTTTTCTCTTTCAGTACATTCAGCTCTCTGAAAGTGAATGGAAATATGAACTGTATGTCCTGGTTGGCTTCATCTTCAGCCCAGTCCAGAGTGAACTTCTGTGTCAAGACTGTTTTCCCAATGCCAGCCACTCCCTTTGTCATCACTGTTCTGATTGGTCGATCTCTTCCAGGTGAGGGTTTAAAGATGTCTTCTTGTCTGATTGTTGTTTCTGGTCTGGCTGGTTTCCTGGATGCTGTTTCAATCTGTCTGACCTCATGTTCATCATTGACCTCTGCAGTCCCTCCCTCTGTGATGTAGAGCTCTGTGTAGATCTGGTTCAGAAGGGTTGGGTTTCCTGCTTTAGCAATCCCCTCAAACACACACTGGAACTTCTTCTTCAGCTTAGATTTAAGTTTATGCTGACAAACACTAGAATGATTTCCTGAATGAACATAACACATTAGATCAATGAATATATCATAATGTCAAAATTTCAATATTTCTTACCACTAAATAATTAGTATTTGAATATATATTCTTCCATCCCTTGAGACATCAGTAAATGTCCAGTTTATCCAGCGGGTGAAATCTTTAGAGAAATCCTCTTACTGCTCTGCAGACGCTCAGCCAGCTCCTCCTGCTTCATTCTCCTCAAGAAGTGCAGTGTGATCTTCAGAAATGCCTTTCTGCTGCACCTCTGCTCTTCCTCCTCACCATCCAACATCTCCTCATCTTTCCTCTGACTCTCTGAGCATTCTGGGTAATCTGAACTCAGAACCTTCTGGATCTTCTTCAGCTCGTTCTTCACAAAAGTGACAATGTTCTCCTCCAGCAGCTGGAACAGAATATTATATGAATGACACAGTCAAAGTAAAATCATGGAACTAAACATCAGATCCATGTTGGACAGACTGACTGAATCCACTGGTCTACTGGGATTATTGTGAACAGAACAGATGTACAGACCATAAATATGGAGTCCAGGTGTGTTTGATGCTGCTGGGCAGACTGACCACTGGGAACCTCTGAGCTCTCCTGGTGGACTCTGTGGAGGAATCATGAAGAATTAGCTTACAATATGTCTGTCCACACTGAGACAAACACAAGGTAAATGGCCTTTGACTTAAAGTGTTGATTACAACATCTAATTAGATGTTTTCCCTTGACATTAAAGAGTTGGTTATACTGCTGGTCCTACTGTGAATCAACAATCCAGTCTGCATTTCTGAGAGTTCAGTTTACTTTGTTGGTTCACCAGCTTATCTGGTTTAGTACCTCTAGTGTTTATTGACCGCTCTAATACCGTAGACAGCAACGCACAGCTATCGCTACTTAACTGGATGCCACCAGCTCACTGCCAATTGGTAGTAAGTAACAATGAACTTGTAGCAGGTGAAGTGAGAGGAACATCAGGAGAACCAAAGAGAAAACCGATCACTGGAGAATATGAGTCATTAAAAAAGAAGAAAAGTAATTAAGAAGTCATTTAAGAGTGTATTTAAAAGGCCAGAAAGTCAAGGCAATAGTAAAACTTGGGCAAGAGGGAGCTTCATTTGGCAATACGAATTCAATACAGCTAACTAAATCCATAAGAAAGAAAATCGGGGAGGTAAGGAGTGCAAAATATTGCGAAATGGAGCATTACTAATTATATGTAATGATGGAGTACAACAAGGAAAAGCAGCAAAGGTTTCAGGAGACACGCAGGTGACAAGGAATAAAGATGAAGGGAAATGTGGAGGATCTGATAAGGTAAAGGAGTAAACTTTGATAGTGAATAAAAATGACTTTGTATTCTTTATGGCAAATATAGTCAACTGTTCAGTACAAACAAAAAGCCGTAATGAAAGGATCAAAATAACAAAGTAGTTAAGGTATGTACTAATAGAGGAAAATTTACATATTTAATTACTATAATCCGTGTGGGAAAGTAAGTGTAGATATATTAGAGGATGTTGGAGGACTTTGGCAAGATAAAGTAATATGATGTGGGGATTTCAATTCAAATAATTCACTATAGGGCAGCAATAGAACAGATTTAAATGGTTGGTTGGTTTAAATGGTTGAAGAATTTTTAGATAATCACTGTTTGGTATGTATTAATAATGGGGAAGGAACACGATCCAATAGTATGCTATCACAGAAGCAGCACTTGACCTAACACTTGTGTCTAGTGAAATAGCACGTTTCCAGGTGCTTAAGCACATGGAATGTGATCAAACACACCACAATAGGAAGTGATCACTACCCTGTGGTAACTAAAGTTGGCATTGAATGTAATTATGATAAGGAAAAAAGAAAATTCTCAGATGGAAATTGGGAAATGTTAACTGAGATGTTTTCCAAGACATCAGCACAAACAGATTCAGGAAACTTAAAGAGGAGAACCAGACAGATGTAAACCTAATCAATAGTAAAATAATTAATGAGATTATTCAGTCTGCTGAGGAAAAAATACCAAAGAGTACAGGAACTAGACAGACCAAGAGTGTACCCTGGTGGAATGATAGCTGTAGCAAAGCCATAAAGGCCAGGAATAAAGCATTTAGAGAACTCAAGAAACTTCACTCTCAGGATGCATTGATCCAGTATAAAAGGGCCTAAGCAAGTAAGGAAGTAGTAAGGAAATTACAAAAAATACCAGTGTTGAACAGTGGGAACAAAATGGCTGTCAATAATTTAGAAAAGGCTCAGGTTCATATAATCTCACAGACGAGGCAAGGCAGTGTATGGAGAATCCCAAAATACTAGAGAAAAGGGAGGTGTCAGGAGATCCATTAGATCTACCGTTTAATATGTTTGAGCTAAGAAGAGCAATTACTAGTGCTAATCAGACCACTCCAGGGAAAGATGGTGTATGTTTTGGAATGTTGGCACACATGACATGGTGTTGGGATTGTTTAATAGAGTTTGGGATGTTGGCCAACTTCCTTTAGGTTTATTCTCATCTTTTATCCATAAAATTTTAACTGAGCTCTGTCTCCACATCACAGGAACAACTTTATGTCCACTGACTGCCTGGAGGGTAGCTAGTGTTTGGAAGGGAGAGGAGAGCTGTGTGCTGCAGCTCACTGTTTCTGAGGGCGTGTCGGAGTAGCCGCTTGGCGAGCGTTATATGACGCATGTTTTGCTTTCATCCCTGTGACGTCACAGGGATGAAAGGGAAGCGGCTGGACTGCAAACGAGCTGTTTTCAGTTAAGAGCAGAGTTTTCTGTGGGAGATGGGAACTCCCTTTGGGCTTTTTCACTTTGCAAACCTATTACATGCACAAAAAAGGTTTATAACTCAATACAGGAAAGGGAAAAGGCCAAAAAGCAGAATATGACCTCTTTAAGACTGGTTTACTGGTTCTACTGGGAAGCTTCAGATGTGAGAATATAAGTGTATGTGAAGAAGAACGATGCTGAAAATAAACACACACGTTCAATAAAACAGTAAAAACACAAATTAATAATATTTCAACGTTATTAACAGCTGACCGTTTTGCAGCAGAGGACTGTCGTCCTTTAAAATCAATGAAGTGAGCATTTGACCAGTCACTCTTTAAGGACACACAGCTGGATCCAGGTTCACGGCCAAGTCCAGATCCAGGTTCAGCAGAGACCGGTCTCCCATAGATCCTGTTAGACGGAGAGCACATGCTCAGTTCCTAGTTAAGGACTACTAGCCAATCAGAAGCAGAGAAGGGCGGGTCAGCGAGAAGCCGGTAAACAGCTCGGGTTCAGCCGTACGTGTTGCCGACCAGCTTGGCAACATGGACTGGAGCGAGAGTTTCAGAGCGGTGAGTTATTAATCTGTATCCATAAAGTTTTAACTGAGCTCTGTCTCTACATCACAGGAACAACTTTCTGTCCACTGACTGCCTGGAGGGTAGCTAGTGTTTGGAAGGGAGAGGAGAGCTGTGTGCTGCAGCTCACTGTTTCTGAGGGCGTGTCGGAGTAGCCGCTTGGCGAGCGTTATATGACGCATGTTTTGCTTTCATCCCTGTGACGTCACAGGGATGAAAGGGAAGCGGCTGGACTGCAAACGAGCTGTTTTCAGTTAAGAGCAGAGTTTTCTGTGGGAGATGGGAACTCCCTTTGGGCTTTTTCACTTTGCAAACCTATTACATGCACAAAAAAGGTTTATAACTCAATACAGGAAAGGGAAAAGGCCAAAAAGCAGAATATGACCTCTTTAAGACTGGTTTACTGGTTCTACTGGGAAGCTTCAGATGTGAGAATATAAGTGTATGTGAAGAAGAACGATGCTGAAAATAAACACACACGTTCAATAAAACAGTAAAAACACAAATTAATAATATTTCAACGTTATTAACAGCTGACCGTTTTGCAGCAGAGGACTGTCGTCCTTTAAAATCAATGAAGTGAGCATTTGACCAGTCACTCTTTAAGGACACACAGCTGGATCCAGGTTCACGGCCAAGTCCAGATCCAGGTTCAGCAGAGACCGGTCTCCCATCTCCTGTTAGACAGAGAGGAAGCCATCAGGGATGGAAATTAACTTGCAGTCTTCAGACTCAGAAGCTGCTGGAGAAACTAGCAGCTATCAACAAGAAAAGGATCAAAGTTCAATAGAACATGAAAGTGAATGATTTCAGTCTGTCCATCATTGGTACATTCTCCATAAGATTTTGGACCGAACAATACCGGGACTACATGCAATGATTTCTGAGCAGATGTTACTGTTACTGACAGATAAACTTAACTGTGGGCTCCATCAACAGCAGCACTGCTGGCCTGTATTTTGACTAGGAATGGCTACCTCTCACGGAGCCTGCATGCTCTCTCTCTCACCACTGGTGTGCTGAATTTTGCATGCCTGCCGAGAACTGTAGGCACCTTGTGGAAGATATCGCTCGTAGCCCATAGAGTATACTGAGGAAAGAGGTGGATGCAAAGAACTCCACAAGACGCTGAAGTTAGCTTCCGATTCACATCTTCGGCAGTTAAGGGGAAGGTTTAGGGGAACTTATGGGAAAGTTAACTCACACTGCTGAGCTTGATTCTCTGTTTTTTGCACCTCTTACTGTTTTGAAAGCTGTTAGGCATTTTAGACAAAGCCTTAATGCTGTCTGAAACACTACAAATAGAATAAATTTTTCACAAATCTGAATCAGTGTTTTAAAGACTATTGTCCCTCTGGGACAATCTAGTCCAGATTTGACAACAGATTTGAAGACATGCCGAGAATTGCATGCACCTCCAAATACTTGTTTTTAATGCTATAATATTCTTTGTGGAGTTCATCAATGGTGATAAAACTTATAAAAGTATATCTTGTATAAACGTTTAGAGTCGTTAATATTTTATTACACTTATTAGAAGTAGCATTCCTTATGATTCAGCAAAAATATGAGGTAATAACTGTATCTGTATGATAACTGTGTCTGAAAAGGACCTTTAGAGGTGGATGCACAATACGGCAGAACACATGATGTAGGCTTCTAGTCGAGATTTGCATCCACCTCTTTATTCAACATAAATGAGTGTTACCTCCCATGAGGTGCATGCTATTCTCGGCAGGCAGGCAGAATTCGGCTCAACACAGGCTATGTTGCGTTACGATTGCGCCACGGTTTTGATCCATCTTCAGCCCAGCATCAAAGTCCACTGGAAACATTTCAGAAGAATTTCAGCAGCAGAGCCTGTAGCCTAAACCAAGTCATTGACTTGTTATTAATTTGCCCTTTTTGTGCTTGTGCTAACTTCTTCACAGCTCTCTGTGACCCCGTTTCATTCTGTCGTCTGCAGAAGCATTTCAGAATCAGAGCCTGATTTTGCTGAAGTGTTTAGATTGTGTTGATTTGATAATCAGTGTTTGCTTTTTGTGCTTCTACTATGATTAAGAACGCTACATAGTTAATTGTGTTCTCTTTTTTTGTCTGTTTTAACCGTGTTTGTTGTTTTATTGTCGAGAGTCTCCACAGGGTGTTTTATTTTGAGAATTGACCGGATTCTTTATGCCGTTATGTGCTGCTCGATGCAGCTTCCATCAAAAATAGACTGGCTACGTATACTCTGCAGAGTAAACTCACCGTTTTCCACTTGTTTGCTTGTACTTATTTGCTCTTTGTCTACGTGCGATATGTGTACAAGCAGCTTAGAGACTACACACACAGTTAACTAAACTGTGCGAACATGGGTTCATAATAAAAAGTAACCTTTGGCCAGCTGACTGTTTAACCATTGGTGGTTCATAAATTCAATCACCCATTTAAAGATTTTGCAAAAATGTATATAAAGAAAGGGTAATTCTATTCTAGGTTTCTTTCTTTTTTTCTGAAAAACGAAAAGAAACGATAAGAATACTGTTAAAGCACCGGATTGATAAGCAGTATCCATAATAGTAGTAATACCGTTCATTTCTTAACGATACCCATCCCTAATTCTAACATTTGCTGTTACTTATAGACTTTGGTTGGTGAAGCATTTTAGGACAAAATCCAAAGAGGAAGGACTAAAAAGACCTGAACTTGATTTATGGAACTGAGTCTGCTGAAGCCTCTTAGCCTCTGAACTGTCCAATGTCTTGAATCCAATGTCCAATGTCACAGAACCAGGACTGTGGACTCCATCACTTCCACTGAAACCCCATCAGGAACAGATCTCTTCAGGGCCAGTTGTGCACAGGAGGAACAATTACAGCCATCAAGAACTCTTTCAGTGGACTTATGGGCATGTCAGTATAGGGACAGACTGGTTCAGGTGGACCTGTCCTTCAATACTAATCTGGCTCTGACCTTCATCATCATTCTAGGAGAACATGGACATTAGAAGGACAACTGGTCAGACTGGATTTAATGAGGACAAACATCAGCAGGGAGCAACATGAGAAGGGAGACATGAACATTTAGCTCTGATTGGCCAACGCTGTTTAATACTGACACATACTCACTGTCTGTGAAATTTTCTTGTTCAAAGTCAATATAAAAATCTTTTGACCAGTCACTCTCATCATATTGACACTTGGTCAAAACCCCTTGGCGTTGCTCCCTGGGTACTCCTTTAGCGTTGTTTTTCAACATGTAGGGCTCCACAGTCAAGTTAGCAAAAACTAGTGGTTAACGTTGTGAAACAATTGCAATTTGGTTAGGTTTAGGAAACATCATGGTTCGGGTTAAAATAAGTGCGTTACTTAACTCATGTAAGTTAAGTCTGGTGTGTGCTGCTCTGGGCTTCAACACAACACACACAGAGGTTTGAGAGTGAATAATGATGGTGGAGTGATTTGAGTCCTGGACAGTTAGAGATCCTCATCTCACCTCTGAGCTTTGGTCTGGCTGTCATGTTCCCCACACCGAGCTTTTTTAGAGGGAGGGACTCCCTCCTCTCTGTCCTCACACTGACTCATGCTGCTCAACTCACATCCACTTTCACCTGGAGAGGAAACACAAATCATTCATCTGCACATCAACTCAAATCCTCCTTTCCATCATTTCTCCTGGAAAAAGATCAGCTGCTCCTCCACTGATTGGCTGCTAGTTTCTGTTTCATATCAGTGGCAGCTGAATGCAGTCAGACAGCAGCGTGAGGCAGAGGAAGCTGCCATCAGCTGCTGGACTTCTACTATCAGTCCACTAGATGGAGGCATGAAGCTGCAGCCCAGCACACACACCTGCATGGAGGAGCGACTACATTCAGTGACACACTGATATGAAACATGATGCAAACTCTAAAAATGCACTTTAGGAACTGTATGAGGTCTTCAGGAGTCACATGACTAAACAATCAGATGGTGTTTTTATTGACGCTGCTGATTTTAATCAAACAGACCTCCAAACTATTTCATCTAAACTCCACCAGTAATCGGCAGAGTGTTGTGAGGCAGGATAGTTGGGGAGATGGCGATGCCCTCGGAGGCAAAGGAATCGGAGAAGTGCAGCGATGGAGTGACCTTAAATTCCTAATTTTTTGTCTCTGAGGGAGGTGGTCAGGAGATGCAGAGGATACATCATGGGAATTAATCTTAATTGCTAGGGGGATGGCAGGAGGCTGGCAATAACCTCGGAGGCGACAGAGAATCGGGTGAATTATTCTTGAATATTGAGGTGAGATGAACCAGACAAAAGAACCAGACCATGAACAGAACATGAGACAGAGTAAGAGGCCTGCTGGACTAATGGTTCCCAGAATGCTTTAGGATTGTGGAAAGCGGGGTCTCGGGCATGGAGGTGGGGAAGAGCTTTTGAGGGTTGATGGAAACTTTGAAAGTGCTTATGTGTCCTGCTCACAGGATCATTTCTACTGGCACAATGCTGATATTATCTGCATTTATATTTATTTATTCTGATTGAGAATTTGTTATTGAATAACCCAGAATATGATTATTATTATTATTATTATTAGGCTAAATGTTTTAGGGGAAATTGAAATGATGTAACTCATATCAAAGTCCGCTCATTTTTGGGCTTTCTGTTCATTTCCTCTTCTGATATCTTGTAACGCTACTGCATGCAGTTTATTTATGCAAGTCACATCACTCGTCACTGACCGATCACTGCATTCCTTCATATCAATCCAATGAATTTATTTTTAGCGCAGCAGCTTTTATTCATTCTTTCATCAGATTCTGCTCGTTGAGCCACCGGCTGCTTTCATCAGATGCAGTATGTGAGATGGCTGGATGTGCAGGCTTGATTACCCTTTGCTTGCTTCATTTGAGACTTTATTGCAGTTTAGTGACTTGTCTGACTCCTTAGGCTTCGTATTTACTAGGTTATATTGTCATCTATTTGGACTAAACACAGGAATGACCAGCCTCACATGTGACTGAATGTAAATGACGATAAATTATGTTAAACGTGTTTCTTGCTGACAGACTCTCCGACTCTCTGACTTTAATTGTCTCCCAAGTTCATGGGAGAAATAAAAGAAAGAAAACTCTTTCTAATAAATAAATAAAGTTGTGTGTGGGACTTTTGTGGTTCAGACCTACAATGAACACAGATTTTAACAAGACAGTGAATCATAAAACAACTCAAATATAAGACAGCGATACACTTGACTTTAATGTTATCTGTCCTGATGTATCAGAACAGTCCGATCAGCTGCTGCGTCCGGTCAATATAACGGCTACCCAGTAAGGGGGCGTGTTGGTCAGTAAAAGACTTCCGCGAAAGATTCACTATCCTCGCTCATAGCTCCTCAGAGATCACTCCCCGATCCTCGGAGCGCAAAAAAGAGCTTTGGGACAGTCTGCAAGATGGTTGAGCGGAACAACTTCCGGTTCAAGCGAGGAGCGAGGAAACGACAAATAAATAAACAATACTTCCATTGCTCCAGAGCCAAAACATGGTGTTTGGGACAGCCTACTTAAACACAGGTAGGTATCTGATCAGAAACCAAACCTGACAAATTAAACGAGGCAACACAAGCCCCACTTCCTAGAGGGTCTAGAGTCACAATGTGAATTTTCCCCTAAATTCTCTCTAGGTAAAGAAACAAACAGTTAGTGTTCTCTGATTCTCTGATGTGTTTAGTACAGAGAAAAAACAGGTTTCAATCAGAGAATAAAAAGTATTCAGGCTGTCAGACCAGTTCTGACTCTCCCTCATATCTCAGCAGTGAAGTCAGCTCACATTAAAATCTAATTTGTTTCCTGCTGCTGATTCAGACTGAACTACACATGAAATCTTTTTGTCCATAAAGTCACAGATCATGGAATGAATTCATCGCCCACCCTGAGCCATGGTTCTGCTCGAGGTTTCTGCCTCTTAAAAGGAAGTTTTTCCTTGCCTCTGTCGCCTAGTGCTGCTCTTGGTGGGAACTGTTGGGCTTCTGTAAATAACATCATAGAGTACGGTCTAGACCTGCTCTTTCATGAAAAGCGCTGTGAGAAACAGTAAATACCAGTGTTGGAATAAAGAAGAGAGTTTCTTTATCAAAGGTGTGTCATGTTACCTGTCAGGTTGTCACCTGTTAAAGTCCCGTCCAGATGTGGTCAAAGAGACTTTCTACCTTCACCTGCAGCCACTGGCAGACGCTGCTGGTGTTTGTGTTTGTCTGATCGGAAGCCGTCACATCTTGATACCTTCAAATCCAAATCCAGAAGCGTCAAAAAGTCCAACCTGCAGAAAAAAATGCAGCCAAACATTTATTTAAACAGAAACGGTGATGTGCTGAACACCATACTGTGTACGCACACTGTACTGCCTTTTTAATATGGCAGGTCTTATAAACACGTTGCTGCCGATTGAGTAACAGCTCACCAACATCAGTCCGTCTGAAGCACTTTAACACATTACCTTGACAATGCAGAGACACTTTTTATTTTATGTTTATGGCTGATTTTTAAGTCTTGCAGGCTCTAGCCCTACAGAGTGGAGGAGAGGTAAATGTCAATCTATTTTTGTTATTTATACATTTTTAAGCCGTTATTTGATAGGACAGCGGACAGAGTGAGGAAATGAGGGAGAGATAGGGGACGACATGAAGCAAAAGGCCACAGGCTGGATTTGTAATTTAATGTAATATTGTTGGTCAAAACAGCATCATTAAGCAAAAACTAAACTAAATACTTGAATAAATTGTGTTTAATAAGGTGATTGCATTCCTCTGACTTCATGTGTTCTATGCACCATCTTAAATCTACATACATCAGCATTGGTTTTCACGCTTGTTTGTTTACTGTTGTTCTTCTTCTCTTATAAGGCAGATTTGCCGAGTTTTTTCTCTCGCTTCCGAGCTTCCCGTGGTAACCCTAGTGTTTCACGTCACAACATTATGAACTGTGGGCAATTCCCTCAGGTCAAGTCTGCAGAAATGTGGAGCCCTCACACACTTGATGTTTTGACAGTGGGACAGCCCTAAGCCCTCACGGACTTCCCGGGCTTCAAAGTCTGAGTCTGTGAGGGTGGACATTGGGATTGGGCCACAAATTTGAAACGTGACACAAATTCTAAAAATGCACTACAGGAACTGTATGAGACTACAAGGTTCCCCTGGTTTGGTTGGAAAGCAAGAAGAACATCTTAGATTATGTTTTTCCATTTCTGGAAAGCGGCTGTAAGGGATTTTTCTCCAGACCATGGATGTTTATTGTAACCTCATCACATGGAGTTCTATACGTGCAATTATAAAAAGGGTTCATTTGCTTTATTTAGTGCAAATCCTAAGGTGTACTGCTTTTATTCATTTGGTCTGACAACACAAGTGAATAGAACATGAGAATCAACTTGGGCTGGAGGGACCTGGGGTCCTCGTGCCTAGGGGGGTGGGGGACGGGGCTGACAGGAACCTGGCCACAGTGGGGAGGACCTTTCTAACCTCCCTATGACCTCTTTCACCTTCCCCCCCGGTCATGTCTCACTGCATACACTGTTAGGGCTCTGGCGGGCGAACAGGCTGCAGGACGTTTGGTGTGAGGGGCTGCTTTCCCCCCACCCACACTGGCTGCCCCTCAATTTTAATTACACATTATACACATTTACAGAGGCAGGCAGGGGGGAGTTGTAGGTGTTTGGGGGGGATCTCATTGGCCTCGTGTCCTCCCCCTGGACCCCCAGGGCGTCGGGGTTGCCATGGGGTTGGTGTCCGCCTTGCCTGGCGTGGGGGCCTGGGGACTCGGGCCTCTGGCTTTTGCTTATATCTGGGGCAGGTGGCGTGTCCCTGGGCCTGGGGCCCATTGTCTCCTCTCCTTGCCGGGGCACTCTTCAGCAGGGGTGGGGCTCCCACTGCTTACCCCTGCCGGCTCTCTCACAGTGGGGGTATTCGGTAGTCCCGGGGGCACATTGTTGTCGGGATGGGTTTTGGCCCTCGTCCTTGGGGGTGGCTGCCTGGGGGGGCTGGGCCCCCGTCCGGCCTCAGGTTCATGGGTCTTGGGGACCGCAGGCTGTGCCTGCACTCGGGGGGATGGCCCCTGGCTGGGCTGGTGACTGTCGGCACTGGGTCTGCCACGTTATTGCTCCCTGCTGATGGGGAGCGCCCCGGCATGGCTCTCTGCTGTTCTCCCTCGGGGCGGAGCACAGCTTTCCCCGAGACAGGTGGTTTGGGGTCCTTTGTTTTTTCTTCTGTGCAGGATCGGTGGATGGCTACTGAGTGTTTGGTTTGTGCATTGGAGACCGGGGGAGGCATTTCCTGGTTGGCTTAGAGAGGGACTAGTTTGTGGCCTCAGATCCGTGCTCCCCTGTTTCTCTGTCGGCCAGTTGTCGGACTCCTCTGGAGACTGAGGTATAAAGTTAGTTGTCGGGATGTGCAGTGTGGGTGCGGGGCGGAGCTGTGCTCTGGGTTTGTTCTGGCTTGTGCCTGGAGTTCTCGGCCCTTGACGGGTGGGTGGGTTGGCGATGACATGCAGCTGAGCAAGTTGATTTTGCCTCGTTGCTAGTTTGGCTGGTGATGCACAGCAGCTGGAGGGTGTGCTGTGCATGGGGCATGTTGGGTTGGCGCTGGCGGCCCCCGCTTTTCTACCGATTGGGGCCTCTTCTGCAGGTTCCACCTTTTGCTTTCGAAGGCATTGCGTTGTCGATTGGCATTTAGATGCCGTTTGTTGGTCGGGTCCTTCTGCGTTCGCATCGCGATCCATCTGGGAGTCAACTTCTTTCTTTTTCTCTCCCACCCCTATTGGCTATTGAGCTTCTTGTCTGCCTGTTGCTGGACTCGGTGCGGCGCGGTTGTGGCATCCCACTCTCACTAACAACTACATTACTTACCAGGCTTATGCACACAAACACACACACACATAAAGTCTCACATATAGAATTATTCTTGATGTTTTTCTTTCAGTTACTTATTTAAAGTAATTGTTATTATTTCAGCTCTCACGGCGGTGCTGTGTTGTTTATTTATGTTGCTTGACTGTTTCTCATTTTCATTTCTCTGTCAATTGTCTTCCTATATCAGCTGTTCATTGCTGCTGTTTGGCTGATTGTTTCTTTGTTTTTGATTGTTGTTTGTTTTTCTCCGCTCCAAGCCCCCCTCCCAGGGCCCTGTTTCAGAAAGCAGGTTCAACAAACTCTGAGTGTAAACCTGAACTCTGAGCTGTTGATCAGAATAAGCCTCATCAATGGAGCTCCGATACTACGATTCACCATGGCAACGGGTAAATAAAGGCAGAGCCTCCATTTTAATCGGGTGGAGCTACAAATATGAATGCTGCCAACGTGTCAACATGATTGGCTCTAAAACACAGGAGCGGAGGATCGATACGTGAACAACATTACATTTATTACAGCGTTGCTCATTCATCATTTACCAGACTGGAGTTTCCTTAATGATTGATAAAGTGCTGGATTCTCCTCCAGCCTGTTGTTCATTTTAAACAGCTACAGGCCTGTTTATTCAGCTGGAACCTGACGGGACTAAATGCCGGTGGAAATAACTGAAGATGAAAATATTAATCGAACAGATTAGACACAGTTTAGGCTCCTCATGGACCTGTGATTGTAAAGTGACAGTCTGACTCAGTAGGCCTATTAATGATTTTTTAATAATGTAAAATGTGACTAGGTTCAAACTGACTGTGAAGTTTTAGACATCTATGTTACATTAATAAAATCTTGCTCATTTCATATTTTATGAATGCTGTCAAAACACATTCAGACGATCAGCAGATAATGAAAAACTCACTTTTAAATTACATTTATTTGTTTCACCTGCACCGCAGTCATCCTCACTCAGAGATATTCACATATATGCATATATGCTTTGATATTGACAGTATAATTGAGGAAATGACACGGTGTGTGAGACAGCCACTTCAATCTCTGCAGGAGATTCAGAGAGAGCAGAGAGAAACTCAGCGTTAGTTGAAGTAAACCTCCTCCCGAGCAGGTTAGGTTTACAGCGTAAGTTGCCGGGGTTACAGACCTAGAGTTTATCTGATCTCGCTCTCTGAAACCAAAAACCCAGAGTTTTCCTCATCTAGGGCTCAACTTACTCAGAGTTTTCACTAAACCCGCTTTCTGAAACATGGCCCAGTTCTCTTGCAGGTTTTGTTGCTTTCTGCAATTGGTGTTTCCTTCTGCTATTTCCTGTTGTCCCCACCCCCCCATCCATGTTCTCTTGCAGGTGTTGTCCTTTGTCTGTGCTGTTTTTTTTATGTGGTGTTTCTATTCCCCATCCCCATGTCTGTCCTCTGTCCGACCCGGTGACAAATAAATTTAAGTAAATAATGAGAGATTATGATAGCATGATTTTTGTATTACTCAGGGTAACCAAAATTATTGTGTTTTCTTATATTGATCTCTGATGTAGATTATAGGTAGAAGTTTATATGTTGGTTTATCATTTATAAACCAACCATCATGTTATTAAACTAGACATGATGTGTGTGTTTTTTGGAGAGGTGCAGAAACAGGGGGTCACTGCATGATCAGATAAGGAGACATGAACAATGGGTGAGGGGTGGTTTGGAATGTGGTACAAAACATCTGTTCTCCAAGATATCTCATTTCAGGAACTACGCTCATAATCTGCCCACCAACAGCATGGTGATTCGTGGAGTCAGAGGACAACATTGGGGTCAGAGGACGTGGGCCAATCATGGACTGACCTACACTTTGTTTTATTGTTTTATGACTTGACAATGTATAATAAAACACTGGGTCAGGGAGAGATAGCCAGTCAGACTTCATGAACTGATACAGCTTGTTGTTTGTCAGAAAAAGGAAGATCGACCCAGAGCTCTGAAGCTTTATTCATTTACTTGTAATAAAACTGATTAACTTGGACCAAAAACATCTTCTCCTATTGCTTCATTAAAGAACATGCAGGACCAAGGACTACACATACTTTAAAAAGGGTCATTTAAAGTCACGGTCCAACAATAACAAAACAGACAAAGGAGTATTTTAATACTCTGTTATTAAAGTAAAATCTTTCTGGTAAAATATGGTATCCAGCTCCTCATACTCATACCAGGCTGCCAGGCAGGACAGCTTAAAAAAAAAAAAAATCAACTTGTGGCCTGATCGAGGATATAAAAGAGAAAAAAATCTTCCCCTTCAGGTTTGACAGGAAACATTGGTATACTGTCGTGTCTGACTTTATGCTGGTGGAGAAGACAATGTGAAAAGCACAATGTAGGTGGTTTGTTTTCTAACATCTGAAGAAAGGAAATAAACATCAGCTGTTCATCAGATTGTTTGATTCCAGTAAATCAATAATCCAACAACATGGAGATTTCTCTTCTAACATAAGAGTTCTTCAAACTCTCTAATGATAATAAGAAGTGAACAACTACTACAAACATTAGACAGCAAGAAACAAACCTTAAAGGGACCAAAGACAAAGTCCAAAGTGCTGATGAAGACTCTAAAGAGACTAAAGACAAACTTGTAGTTAAATTATCAAACAAAGCAACTTACAGTTTCTTCAAAGAGTCCAAAGTGTTGATGAAGCAGACTCTCACTCGCCCCAAGCAGAGAAAAGACTTTTTTAAAAGAAAGCTGTTTCCTTGAATCAGTCAGAGCTGCACCTGTAATGGCAGCAGGCAGGTAGGAGGGGCTAAAACAGGAGCAGATTTTCACAAGATGACATCATGCCACAACACGATTACAAAAAGCCACAACGGAAGTTGCTACAGCTACACAGTAGTACAGCGGCAGTGGAGGTCTGGGTTCAGGAGGTCTGGGTTAGAATCGTAGAAAGAACATTCTTCTTCAGGTGAATTTTCTGCATAATAGTGTCTGCCAAATTAGTAAATGTAGGCCTACATGGAAGAAGAACTTCTTATCCGTTTGATAAATAAGTAATACTTTGTTCTGGTCAAATAATATACAGCGGGATATTTGTGAATTAAACAGCTGTCTGTGCAGATTAGCTTCATGTCCCAGGATAGCCTATTTGTTGTGACATTACAGCGCCGATGGAAACGTTTAAAATGACTGACAGACTCCTTTCTAATTCTAAAAGTAAACCATTAAACAAAAACACTCATACATCAACACAATAAAGAAATCACCTGGAAAGTTAAAAGGACTGGTAGAGGTGGGAAAAATCCGAGAAAATAATTAGTTGGGTTGAGTGTGGGTGGATGATTCGTGCGTAGGCCTACATGATTATTCAGCCAATTCGCGCATCACACCAATGTAGCTCATTTAATCGTGAAAAAACAGTGCAAACAGCTGCTGACGACAAATTATTAGGCTGTATAACATAAAGAGCATCTTTTGCATTCAGCACTAACCTGGTGTATTTTATGTTGTCATATTGTAACAATAGTTAGAAGTGTTCCTCCCTGTCGATTCATAGTTTGCAGTCACGTGACATTTGCGGTAGGCTACCTGGAGGGCAAAAACAACAGACCAACACAACGGCTCGCGCCGCGACTCCCCCTTAGAGACGCTGCAAAAGCAGTTACATTTATTTGGATCACCTCTTAACTTAAGAAAAAGAAATATATGAACACAAACTGCAAGTGTTGGGCACATAGGATCCCTGTTAAAGCACCCGCTGCCAGGTCCCTGCCGCCGCGGCAATGTTTACGTTTATCTTGTGGGGAATCCCTCACCTAACACAGCTCAGGCTTGTCTCTTCCTCTATTTGTGCATCAGAAGGTACACTACCATCCAGCATTTTGGCAATGAAAAAGTAAAAACTCATTTATAGTGTATCACTTGCTTCCTGGCAGTGGAAAATAACGTCTTTTTTGCCCTCCAAGGGAGCGTTTTTCATGGAATGTGAGGTCATGTGAAAACTATGAATAAGAACACTCCGCACATGTGTTCAGGACATGACATGTACAGTTTGGTGCAGATGTGAGCATATACCCTGAAGTTACAATAACTTCCTGGTTCATGTCGAATCATCGACGCCACGGACACGCCCATTGACAAAAACTCGCAAATAGCACAACTTTTCATCGTCAATGCCTTTAGAAGGCACAGCAGAAATTTGACGTCGATCCGACTAAATCCCTAGGAGGAGTTCGTTAAAGTACGAAGTGTGTAAATCATCCAAAAATGGCCGTAAAATTCAAAATGGCCGACTTCCTGTTGACTTTAGGCTATGGGTTCTTGAGGCTTTTTTGTGCGTCTTGACATGTCCCCAGAAAATTTCGTGCATGTAGGTTGAACCTGAACGAGGGGCTAATTTTTTCCAATTTTCTAGGTGGCGCTAGCGAGTCATTTTGCGCGAAACCCATAAATACGAAATTTTTCACCAGTTCTGACATGTTTGCAAAGTTTGGTGAGTTTTCGAGTATGTTTAGGCCCCCAAAATTGAGCTTACTTACCAAGCACGAACCGTGCGAGGTCCCTATTGAATTTGTAAAGTTTAAGATTAAGTAAGCTCTAACAAAGGACTAAGGAGCTGGATGTGGATCTAAGGAGAACCAAGGCTCCAGTGACCCCTGTTTCCATCCAGAGGGTCATTGACAATAAACTGGACTGGACCAAGAACACTCACGCCCTCTACAGGAAGGGCCAGAGCTGTCTTTCTGAGGAGGCTGAGGTCTTTCAACATCTGCCGGACTACTACGCCAGAGGGTCCTGCCGACATCGGTATCGTTGTAGAGGGAGTGAAAGTTCTGACTGCTCTGGGTAACTTTCAGAGGGTTTGTTCCATGGTTGTTGGCTTTGTACATCAAATCTTGCCTATCCCAAGGAGCTCAGGTGCACGCTTGAAGTCTTCCAGAAACTCCTCCTCGAGCTGGTTTGTCAAAAGCTGTCCCCAAAAGTGAACAGCCTCAACAATAAGCTACTAGCTTAATAAAACGAATCCTTGCAAAATGAAAGAGATTGAAACTGTCACCTGGTTAACTGCTCACTGCGTAGGAGCTGCAAACCTGATGAGTTCAGTTTTCAGTATTTGGGCTTTTGAAGGTTATTTTACTCTTTATAAAAGTGACACTATTAATATAAAGACGTCATAAAGATTGTTCGTGCTGCGCTGATGTTCCCAACTTGCTTCCACTTAATTAAATTTTGGGCAGATCCTCAGATCAAGTCAAGTGAAAGAAAAATTATTCAGTTTCAGTGCTGCAAGTGTTCTTTTTTTTACACAAATTCAACTAAACAAACTCATTTGATATGTGTGACATTGTGTTTTTGACTCAATATTGGCTCAGGCAGCTGATACCTCGTGATTCCACAAAATGGGATTACTTGACCTTGTCCCAGACCCCCAGTCGTTTGAAAAGCATGATGGCCCTGACAGTTTAAAAACGTTGTAATTTAAATGCACTAACAGGCCTAGACCTTAATTCACATAAAAATAATCTGTACTGAGCCTTTTCATAATCCCAAAACATTCTTTGTAAGTAGTCCAGCATGGGTAAATTTTCCAAACAGTTCAAGCACAGATTAAATAATTAAACCTTTGTTAATGTGAATCACAAACCGTTGTATACCAATTGTACACATACATGGTTTGTCTTTGTGTTCTTACAGCCTCTCTGTCTGATATTGTTGGTATTTTGCACTAAACCACTGGAAAACTGTTGGATAAACATGTTTAAAAAAAGTTGCACACAACATGTTTACCTGCTGTTCCTGGTGATCTGTCGAAACAACTTAAGCAAACACTGACACAAAGTGACATTCAGCATTACTGAACAGTCATGTGATACCAATGTAAACAATTACCATTTTAGTCCGACTATTTTCAGGAAAAATACTTTAATACCAAATCGTGTCTTTATAAAGAAAAGCATTTTATTTGAATAAAATTGTAACAAAACACACTGAAGAAAATTTTAAAAAGGTGCAAATGGTTACATTTAAATTACTGATAAATAATATGTAGGCTACAATGTAATTTAAATGTGACCATTTCATTTAGAAAGATATTTAATTAATTTTATTTAAAAGATGTTAAAAACAACAACAATATACCTTAAAATCATAACTCCTCCTCAGCTGTCGTTAACTTAAACTACTTTGTTGCCACTTTGTTCGGCACGATTGCTCCATGTTTCAGTGGGACGGTGACACACTTCAGTCTGGAGGGTAACATGCGCTTAGCAGATATTTGGCGCCATCTGTTGTTGTGGGTGTTTCCCCAAAAATAAGATTTTAAGTTTCAAGTTTTTAAGACGACTTTCCAGGGGGAAAAAACTGTTACAATTTTTTTTATTGTGTTCAATTTACTATTAATACACACACACACATATATATATATATAGTGTGTATTTACAGTAAGGCGAACCTTAACATAAGTTATGCAATTGTTTAGAGTGAAAGATTTTTATAGTTTTTGTTTAAAGTAGTAAAATGCTAGATTAGTATGTTTGGGGTTGATCGTCATTTCTAGCTAACATGCACATATTTGACCTCAGACGTTCTGCTAATGAAGTTCCAGCAACCTGAGTAAGACTGAGAAATACCATCTTTCCCCACTAGCTGCGAAAATGCCATTCTCCTAAAATTTACATTTGATTAAATTCTAAACAATTTCTCAACTGTAGGCATTTATTTTACTTTAATTATGTTAACCTAAGCATGGCCATCTCAAAGATACAAAAAACCCTATAAAATATTAGACAAATAGACATTGAGCATAGGGGGGCGTCTTATCCCACTACCCTATAGCCGTGTAAATGTGTTGAATTAAGCAACAATGTGTTTATTAATGAATTAAAATAATTTTACCCAGATATTTAGTAAATATAAATCACTTTTTTTGTGAAATTGATTTAGGATGACTTACTTATTACTTGCAATAATCGATAATAACCGTTGCTTTTATTATCACGTACTTTATTTAGTTAAATTAAATTAATACTTTTCACTCAAAATTGTAGTACTTAAAATCAATTAAATTATTACATGTCACTATGTTGCCATAATTTAGCAACCATTACTCACTTTCATACGTTGCATTTGGATCATTTACAGTTACTGCTAAGAGATCTATAAATGACGTAATTTCCATAACTATCTGGTTTTCCAAATGATAGTTCAACACAGTCATTACAGCATTACACATTTTAATCAGAAACTTAAAATGTTGACAATGGTTTCATGTCATAAATCAACAGAAATGAATTATTAACAAACACTGTTTAAAAACCACTGAAGACATGTTGAAGCTGCGAAAATGTCCAGTAAAATATGTTTAAAAAAATAT
>NW_024041474.1:0-26248 GCF_014851395.1 Micropterus salmoides
AGATCTGCTTCACCCCTCCCCTTCCTCTCTCTCTCTCTCATCTATATTCAGTTTGTTTAAATTCGTCATTTTTTTCATTAAAAGCTGATTTATGTTTCTCTGCTTTTTTCATTTCAAACAGTCTGAATCATTTTTGTAAATTTTCTCAGTTTGACAAAACTGAAAGTGGAATTTCTTTTAAACAAGAATTTTTAGTATAATCTGCATTTATAAAACACTTTCCATTGTAAAGTTTTTCACCAAACAGCAAATTCAAATCAAAACATTTGAGTTAATTATTAAAGAGACTTTCAGTTATTTGGAAAAACAAATCCCCAAAACACAAATAATGGAGCCGTTATTGGTTTACATTTTCAGCTATCCAACGAAGGTTAAAATCAAGGGCAACTGGACTTGGTTGAAGATACTGGAAGACGTTTCGTCCCTCATCCAAAGGACTTCTTCAGTTCTGACTGACTGGCAGGGAAACTCAGCTATTTAACCTCAGTGGGGTTGTTTGCCAGGGTCATCGATACCGCTGGTTCGTTAGTGTTCCTGGTTGCTGTGACGACAGTCGTTACAGTCGTTAGGACTACCTGTGGCCGAGACTGAACGACCATCGTTGGTATCTTCACCTGAGGCCAATAGGTTACGTTTAGGGGTTAAGGTTAGGGAAGAAAAAATTGAAGGCGGCGACATTGAATGCGCAGGCCATCAGCTGCCAGCCAGTCCCGAGCCCTCACTTCTCATTGAGGCCCCCCGGAGTCAAAGTGCCCAGTCGGTGTATCCAGAGCCTCTCCTCACGTCGTCTCTGGGCTGTGGACCACCTGGGATTACATTGGAGGATAAGCGCGGTGAGCTGGGACCAGCCATGCTCAATAAAGAGCTTAACCAGGGGGATGTGTGTGTCTTTCTTCCTTAAAATGTTGTACCTGTGTTGTGTGAACCTGGTCAACAAGGTGTTCCCTGTTTCTCCAACGTACTGCATGTTACACTGCCTACATCTAATCAAATAAACACAATTCTTGGAAAGAACACTGCCATGCCTATGTGTGGTAAAAACATTCTTGTTGTGGGGATTCAGCACCCAGGGGTGGTGCCTAAAAAATTCTCCGTGCCCGATGGGTCTAGAGTCAGAGGGTGGTGCCAGCTTGGCCCTAACTAAAGTGTCCTGCAGGTTTTTGTTTTTTCTGTAGGCAGCAATGAGCCTATGGTTCTGTAACAGCTGAGTAGTAGATGTCAAATGGTGGAAATTATCTTTAAGTGTCCTAACCAGCTGCACTGCTGCGGGGGAATAGGTGGTGATGACAGGAAGGACAGAATCAGTGGTGAGCAATTTGGGGTGCTGAAAGGTTCTCAAGGCTCTGCGTAGGAAGGACCTACAGTACCCTCTGCTGGACAGAGCCGAGAACAGCACCTTCGTGGCCACTTTAAAATCCTCTGCTCTTGTACAAATCCTGTGAAATCTCAAGAACTGTGACTTTATCAGACCTGCGAATGTGTGTTTGGGATGAAAACTGGATTTATGTAGTAGGGAATACTTGTTCTCAGTAACGCTGAGTACACATGGTGTGTATTAATACTACTCAGTAACGCTGAGTACACATGGTGTGTATTAATACTACTCAGTAACGCTGAGTACACATGGCGCGTATTAATACTTGTCCTCAGTAACATTGAGTACAGATGGTGTGTAGTAATACTGGTCAGTAACGCTGAGTACAGATGGTGTGTAGTAATACTGGTCAGTAACGCTGATTACAGATGGTGTGTAGTAATACTGGTGTGTATTAACACTACTCAGTAACGGTGAGTACAGATGGTGTGTAGTAATACTGCAGTGTATTAATACTACTCAGTAACACTGAGTACAGATGGTGTGTAGTAATACTGCAGTGTATTAATACTACTCAGTAACGCTGAGTACAGATGGTGTGTATTAATACTACTCAGTAACGCTGAGTACAGATGGTGTGTATTAATACTACTCAGTAACGCTGAGTACACATGGTGTGTATTAATACTACTCAGTAACGCTGAGTACACATGGTGTGTATTAATACTGTGTGTATTAATACTACTCCGTAACGCTGAGTACACATGGTGTGTATTAATACTACTCAGTAACGCTGAGTACACATGGTGTGTATTAATACTGTGTGTATTAATACTACTCAGTAACGCTGAGTACACATGGTGTGTATTAATACTGTGTGTATTAATACTACTCAGTAACGCTGAGTACACATGGTGTGTATTAATACTGTGTGTATTAATACTACTCAGTAACGCTGAGTACACATGGTGTGTATTAATACTACTCAGTAACGCTGAGAACACATGGTGTGTATTAATACTACTCAGTAACGCTGAGTACACATGGTGTGTATTAATACTACTCAGTAACGCTGAGAACACATGGTGTGTATTAATACTACTCAGTAACGCTGAGAACACATGGTGTGTATTAATACTGTGTGTATTAATACTATTCAGTAACGCTGAGTGCACATGGTGTGTATTAATACTGTGTTTTAATACTACTCAGTAACGCTGAGTACACATGGTGTGTATTAATACTACTCAGTAACGCTGAGTACACATGGTGTGTATTAATACTTGTCCTTATTAACGCTGAGTACAGATGGTGTGCATTAATACTTGTCCTTAGATACGCCGAGTAAAGATGGCGCGTATTAATACTTGTCCTCAGTAACATTGAGTACAGATGGTGTGTAGTAATACTGGTCAGTAACGCTGAGTACAGATGGTGTGTAGTAATACTACTCAGTAACGCTGATTACAGATGGTGTGTAGTAATACTGTTGTGTATTAATACTACTCAGTAACACTGAGTACAGATGGTGTGTAGTAATACTGTTGTGTATTAACACTACTCAGTAACGGTGAGTACAGATGGTGTGTAGTAATACTGCAGTGTATTAATACTACTCAGTAACACTGAGTACAGATGGTGTGTAGTAATACTGCAGTGTATTAATACTACTCAGTAACGCTGAGTACAGATGGTGTGTAGTAATACTGCAGTGTATTAATACTACTCAGTAACGCTGAGTACAGATGGTGTGTATTAATACTACTCAGTAACGCTGATTACAGATGGTGTGTATTAATACTACTCAGTAACGCTGAGTACGGATGGTGTGTATTAATACTACTCAGTAACGCTGAGTACAGATGGCGCGTATTAATACTTGTCTTTAGTAACGCTCAGCACACATTGTGCGGATTAATACTTGTTCTCAGTAACTCTGAGTAAAGATGGTGCATATTAATACTTGTCCTTAGTTACGCCAAGTAAAGATGGTGCATATTAATACTTGTCCTTAGTTACGCCGAGTACAGATGGCGCTTATTAATAATTGTCCTTCTTCTCTTCCTTACTTCTTTCTTTCCTTCTTTTTTTTGCTTCCTCCTTTCCTTTTTTATTACAGCGTTATTACAGTGTTTTTAAAATATTTTTAGTTATTACAGTGTTATTAAATTGTTATTAGTTTTATTAGTTATTACCAGTAAGTGAGTAAGTGTACTTCCTTTTCTTACTTCCTCCTTTCCTTTCTCACTTCCTATTTTTCTTCCTCACTTCCTTCTTTTCTTTTTTCCTTCTTTCCTTACTTCCTTTCCTTAGTTCCTCTTTTGCTCTCCCTTTTTCCTTCCTTCTTTTTTTTGCTTCCTCCTTTCCTTCCTCACATCCTATTTTACTTATTCACTTCCTCCTTCCCTTAGGTACTTCCTTCTTCTTTTCCTTTTTTCCTTCTTTCCTTACTTCCTTTCCTCATTTCCTCTTTGGCTCTTTTCCTTTTTTCATTTCTTCCTTTTCTTACTTCCTCCTTTCCTCCTTCTTTCCTTAGTTCCTTTTTGGCTCTTCCTTTTTCATTTCTTCCTTTTCTTACTTCCTCCTTTCCTTCCTCACTTCCTATTTTTCTTCCTCACTTCCTCCTTGTCTTCCTTACTTCCCCCTTTCCTTCCTTACTTCCTATTTTTCATCCTCACTCTCTCCTTCCTTTTCTTACTTCCTCCTTTCCTTCCTCACTACCTATTTTTCTTCCTCACTTCCTTCTTCTCTTCATTACTTCCGTCTTTCCTTACTTCATTTTTTTACTTCCTCCTTTACTTCCTCTCTTCCCAATTTATTTATTCTCCTCCTCCTTCCCTTGGTTACTTCCTCACTTCCTCCTTCTCTCCCTGACTTCCTCCTTTCCTTCCTCACTTCCTTTTTTTCTTCCTCACTTCCTCCTTGTCTTCCTTACTTCCCCCTTTCCTTCCTTACTTCCTATTTTTCATCCTCACTCTCTCCTTCCTTTTCTTACTTCCTCCTTTCCTTCCTCACTACCTATTTTTCTTCCTCACTTCCTTCTTCTCTTCATTACTTCCTTCTTTCCTTACTTCATATTTTTACTTCCTCCTTTACTTCCTCTCTTCCCAATTTACTTATTCTCCTCCTCCTTCCCTTTGTTACTTCCTCACTTCCTCCTTCTCTCCCTGACTTCCTCCTTTCCTTCCTTACTGCCTATTTTTCATCCCCACTCTCTCCTTCTCTTTCTTACTTCCTCCTTTATTTCCTCACTACCTAATTTGTTTCCTAATTTCTTCCTATCCTTCCCTACTTCTTCCTTTCCTCTTTTACTTATTCATTTCATCCGTTTCTTCCTTACTTCCTTCTTTATTACAGCGTTATTACAGGATTATTACAGTATTGTTACAGCGTTATTACAGTTTTATTACAGTGTTATTACAGTATTGTTACAGTGTTATTACAGTTTTATTACAGTGTTATTACAGTATTGTTACAGCGTTATTACAGTTTTATTACAGTGTTAGAGTATTGTTACAGCGTTATTACAGTTTTATTAAAGTTTTATTACATTGTTATTAGTTATCATAGCGTTATTACAGCATTATTACAGTGTTATTAGTTATCATAGCGTTATTACAGTTTTATTACAGCATTATTACAGAGTTATTACAGTTTTATTACAGCGTTATTACAGCGTTTTTAAAATATTTTTAGTTATTACAGCATTATTAAAGTCTTCTAGTTATTACAGTGTTATTAAATTGTTATTAGTTTTATTAGTTATTACAGTAAGTGAGTAAGTGTACTTCCTTTTCTTACTTCCTCCTTTCCTTCCTCACTTCCTATTTTTCTTCCTCACTTCCTTCTTCTTTCATTACTTACTTCTTTCCTTTACTTCCTTTTTTTGCTTCCTCCTTTCCTTCCTCACTTCCTATTTTACTTATTCACTTCCTGCTTCCCTTCGGTACTTCCTCACTTCCCCATTCTTTTCCTTTCTTCCTTCTTTCCTTACTTCCTCTTTGGCTCTTTTCCTTTTTCATTTCTTCCTTTTCTTACCTCCTCCTTTCCTTCCTCACTTGAGTTATCATAGCGTTATTACAGCATTATTACAGCGTTATTACAGTTTTATTACACTGTTATTACAGCATTATTACAGTGTTATTACAGCATTATTACAGCATTATTACAGTATTATTACAGTGTTATTACAGCATTATTACAGTATTGTTACAGCGTTATTACAGTATCATTACATTGTTATTTGTTATCATAGCATTATTGTAGCGTTATTACAGTGTTATTATAGCATTATTACAGTATTGTTACAGCGTTATTACAGCGTTATTACATTATTATTAGTTATCATAGCGTTATTACAGCATTATTACAGTGTTATTACAGTTTTATTACAGTGTTATTACAGCATTATTACAGTATTGTTACAGCATTATTACAGCATTATTACAGTATTGTTACAGCATTATTACAACGTTATTACAGTGTCATTACATTGTTATTAGTTATCATAGCGTTATTGCAGCGTTATTACAGTGTTTTTATAGCATTATTACAGTATTGTTACAGCGTTATTACAGCATTATTACAGCGTTATTACAGCATTATTACATTGTTATTACAGCATAATTACAGTATTGTTACAGCGTTATTACAGCGTTATTACATTATTATTAGTTATCATAGCGTTATTACAGCATTATTACAGTTTTATTACAGTGTTATTACAGCTTTATTACAGCATTATTACAGTGTTATTAGTTATCATAGCGTTATTTCAGCATTATTACAGTGTTATTAGTTATCATAGCATTATTACAGCGTTATTACAGTTTATTACAGCGTTATTACAGCGTTATTATAATATTTTTGTTATTACAGCGTTATGAAAGTCTTCTAGTTATTACAGTGTTATTAGTTATCATAGCGTTATTACAGCATTATTACAGCGTTATTACAGTTTTATTACAGCGTTATTACAGTGTTATTACATTGTTATTAGTTATCATAGCGTTATTACAGCGTTATTACAATTTTATTACAGTGTTATTACATTGTTATTAGTTATCATAGCGTTATTACAGCGTTATTACAATTTTATTACAGTGTTATTACATTGTTATTAGTTATCATAGCGTTATTACAGCGTTATTACAGTGTTATTACATTGTTATTAGTTATCATAGCGTTATTACAGCATTATTACAGTTTTATTACAGTGTTATTACAGCGTTTTTACAGCATTATTACAGTGTTATTAGTTATCATAGCGTTATTACAGTGTTATTACATTGTTATTAGTTATCATAGCGTTATTACGGCGTTATTACAGTTTTATTACAGTGTTATTAGTTATCATAGCGTTATTACAGCGTTATTAAAGCGTTATCACATTGTTATTACAATGTTATTAGTTTTCAAAGCGTTATTACAGCGTTATTATAATATTTTTTGTTATTACAGCGTTATGAAAGTCTTCTAGTTATTACAGTGTTATTAGTTATCATAGCGTTATTACAGCGTTATTACAGTTTTATTACAGTGTTATTACATTGTTATTAGTTATCATAGCGTTATTACGGCGTTATTACAGTTTTATTACGGTGTTATTAGTTATCATAGCGTTATTACAGCGTTATTAAAGCGTTATCACATTGTTATTACAATGTTATTAGTTTTCAAAGCGTTATTACAGCGTTATAACAGTGTTATTACAGCGTTATTACAGTATTATTACAGTGTTATTAGTTATCATAGCGTTATTTCAGCGTTATTACATTGTTATTTGTTATCATAGCATTATTATAGCGTTATTACAGTTTTATTACAGCGTTATTACAGTGTTATTACAGTGTTACTACATTGTTATTAGTTTTCAAAGCGTTATTACAGCGTTATTACAGTTTTATTACAGTGTTATTTGTTATATCGTTATTACAGTTTTATTACAGTGTTATTACAGCGTTATTACAGCATTATTACAGTGTTATTAGTTATCATAGCGTTATTTCAGCGTTATTACATTGTTATTAGTTATCATAGCATTATTACAGCGTTATTACAGTTTTATTACAGCGTTATTACAGCGTTATTACAGTGTTATTAGTCATCATCGCGTTATTACAGCGTTATTACAGTGTTATTACATTGTTATTAGTTATCATAGCGTTATTACAGCGTTATTACAGTTTTATTACAGTGTTATTACAGCGTTATTACAGCATTGTTACAGTGTTATTAGTTATCATAGCGTTATTTCAGTGTTATTACAGTGTTATTAGTTATCATAGCATTATTACAGCGTTATTACAGTTTATTACAGTGTTATTACAGCGTTATTATAATATTTTTAGTTATTACAGCGTTATGAAAGTCTTCTAGTTATTACAGTGTTATTAGTTATCATAGCGTTATTACAGCATTATTACAGCGTTATTACAGTTTTATTACAGCGTTATTACAGTTTTATTACATTGTTATTAGTTATCATAGCGTTATTACAGCGTTATTACAGTTTTATTACAGTGTATTTACATTGTTATTAGTTATCATAGCGTTTTAAAGCGTTATTACAGTGTTATTACATTGTTATTAGTTATCATAGCGTTATTACAGCGTTATTACAGTGTTATTACATTGTCATTAGTTATCAGAGAGTTATTACAGCATTATTACAGCGTTATTACAGTGTTATTAGTTATCATAGCATTATTACAGCGTTATTACAGTTTATTACAGCGTTATTACAGTGTTATTAGTTATCATAGCATTATTACAGCGTTATTACAGTGTTATTACATTGTTATTAGTTATCATAGCGTTATTACAGCGTTATTACAGTTTTATTACAGTGTTATTACATTGTTATTAGTTATCATAGCGATATTACAGCGTTATTACAGTTTATTACAGCGTTATTACAGTGTTATTAGTTATCATAGCGTTCTTTCAGCGTTATTACATTGTTATTAGTTATCATAGCATTATTACAGCATTATTACAGTGTTATTAGTTATCATAGCTTTATTACAGTGTTATTACATTGATATTAGTTATCATAGCGTTATTACAGCGTTATTACAGTTTTATTACAGTGTTATTACAGCGTTATTACAGCATTATTACAGTGTTATTAGTTATCATAGCGTTATTTCAGCGTTATTACATTGTTATTAGTTATCATAGCATTATTACAGCGTTATTACAGTTTTATTACAGCGTTATTACAGCGTTATTACATTGTTATTAGTTATCATAGCGTTATTACAGCATTATTACATTTTTTTTACAGTGTTATTACAGCGTTTTTACAGCATTATTACAGTGTTATTAGTTATCATAGCGTTATTACAGTGTTATTACATTGTTTTTAGTTATCATAGCGTTATTACGGCGTTATTACAGTTTTATTACAGCGTTATTACAGTTATCATAGCGTTATTACAGCGTTATTAAAGCGTTATCACATTGTTATTACAATGTTATTAGTTTTCAAAGCGTTATTACAGCGTTATTATAATATTTTTTGTTATTACAGCGTTATGAAAGTCTTCTAGTTATTACAGTGTTATTAGTTATCATAGCGTTATTACAGCGTTATTACAGTTTTATTACAGTGTTATTAGTTTTCATAGCGTTATTTCAGCGTTATTACAGTGTTATTAGTTATCATAGCATTATTACAGCGTTATTACAGTTTATTACAGCGTTATTACAGCGTTATTATAATATTTTTTGTTATTACAGCGTTATGAAAGTCTTCTAGTTATTACAGTGTTATTAGTTATCATAGCGTTATTACAGCATTATTACAGCGTTATTACAGTTTTATTACAGCGTTATTACAGTGTTATTACATTGTTATTAGTTATCATAGCGTTATTACAGCGTTATTACAGTGTTCTTACATTGTTATTAGTTATCATAGCGTTATTACAGCGTTATTACAATTTTATTACAGTGTTATTACATTGTTATTAGTTATCATAGCGTTATTACAGCGTTATTACAATTTTATTACAGTGTTATTACATTGTTATTAGTTATCATAGCGTTATTACAGCGTTATTACAGTGTTATTACATTGTTATTAGTTATCATAGCGTTATTACAGCGTTATTACAGTTTTATTACAGTGTTATTACAGCGTTATTACAGCATTGTTACAGTGTTATTAGTTATCATAGCGTTATTTCAGTGTTATTACAGTGTTATTAGTTATCATAGCATTATTACAGCGTTATTACAGTTTATTACAGCGTTATTACAGCGTTATTATAATATTTTTAGTTATTACAGCGTTATGAAAGTCTTCTAGTTATTACAGCGTTATTAGTTATCATAGCGTTATTACGGCGTTATTACAGTTTTATTACAGTGTTATTAGTTATCATAGCGTTATTACAGCATTATTAAAGCGTTATCACATTGTTATTACAATGTTATTAGTTTTCAAAGCGTTATTACAGCGTTATTATAATATTTTTTGTTATTACAACGTTATGAAAGTCCTTCTAGTTATTACAGTGTTATTAGTTATCATAGCGTTATTACAGCGTTATTACAGTTTTATTACAGTGTTATTACAGCTTTATTACAGCATTATTACAGTGTTATTAGTTATCATAGCGTTATTTCAGCGTTATTACAGTGTTATTAGTTATCATAGCATTATTACAGTGTTATTACAGTTTATTACAGCGTTATTACAGCGTTATTATAATATTTTTGTTATTACAGCGTTATGAAAGTCTTCTAGTTATTACAGTGTTATTAGTTATCATAGCGTTATTACAGCATTATTACAGCGTTATTACAGTTTTATTACAGCGTTATTACAGTGTTATTACATTGTTATTAGTTATCATAGCGTTATTACAGCGTTATTACAGTGTTCTTACATTGTTATTAGTTATCATAGCGTTATTACAGCGTTATTACAATTTTATTACAGTGTTATTAGTTATCATAGCGTTATTACAGCGTTATTACAATTTTATTACAGTGTTATTACATTGTTATTAGTTATCATAGCGTTATTACAGCGTTATTACAGTGTTATTACATTGTTATTAGTTATCATAGCGTTATTACAGCATTATTACAGTTTTATTACAGTGTTATTACAGCTTTATTACAGCATTAATACAGTGTTATTAGTTATCATAGCGTTATTACAGCGTTATTACAGTGTTATTAGTTATCATAGCATTATTACAGTGTTATTACAGTGTTCTTACATTGTTATTAGTTATCATAGCGTTATTACAGCGTTATTACAGTGTTATTACATTGTTATTACATTGTTATTAGTTATCATAGCGTTATTACAGCGTTATTACAGTGTTATTATATTGTTATTAGTTATCATAGCGTTATTACAGCGTTATTACAGTTTTATTACAGTGTTATTACAGTGTTATTACAGCATTTTTACAGTGTTATTAGTTATCATAGCGTTATTACAGTGTTATTACATTGTTATTAGTTATCATAGCGTTATTACAGCGTTATTACAGTGTTATTATATTGTTATTAGTTATCATAGCGTTATTACAGCGTTATTACAGTTTTATTACAGTGTTATTACAGTGTTATTACAGCATTTTTACAGTGTTATTAGTTATCATAGCGTTATTACAGTGTTATTACATTGTTATTAGTTATCATAGCGTTATTACAGCGTTATTACAGTTTTATTACTGTGTTATTACAGCATTATTACAGTATTGATACAGCGTCATTACAGCATTATTAAAGTATTTTTAGTTATTACAGCGTTATTAAAGTCTTCTAGTTATTACAGTGTTATTAGTTATCATAGCGTTCTTTCAGCGTTATTACATTGTTATTAGTTATCATAGCATTATTACAGCATTATTACAGTGTTATTAGTTATCATAGCGTTATTACAGTGTTATTACATTGTTATTAGTTATCATAGCGTTATTACAGCGTTATTACAGTTTTATTACTGTGTTATTACAGCATTATTACAGTATTGATACAGCGTTATTACAGCATTATTACAGTGTTATTAGTTATCATAGCGTTATTTCAGTGTTATTACAGTGTTATTAGCTATCATAGCATTATTACAGCGTTATTACAGTTTATTACAGCGTTATTACAGCGTTATTACAGCGTTATTATAATATTTTTTGTTATTACAGCGTTATGAAAGTCTTCTAGTTATTACAGTGTTATTAGTTATCATAGCGTTATTACAGCGTTATTACAGTTTTATTACAGTGTTATTACAGCTTTATTACAGCATTATTACAGTGTTATTAGTTATCATAGCGTTATTTCAGCGTTATTACAGTGTTATTAGTTATCATAGCATTATTACAGCGTTATTACAGTTTATTACAGCGTTATTACAGCGTTATTATAATATTTTTTGTTATTACAGCGTTATGAATGTCTTCTAGTTATTACAGTGTTATTAGTTATCATAGCGTTATTACAGCATTATTACAGCGTTATTACAGTTTTATTACAGCGTTATTACAGTGTTATTACATTGTTATTAGTTATCATAGCGTTATTACAGCGTTATTACAATTTTATTACAGTGTTATTACATTGTTATTAGTTATCATAGCGTTATTACAGCGTTATTACATTGTTATTAGTTATCATAGCGTTATTACAGCGTTATTACAGTTTATTACAGTGTTATTACAGCGTTATTATAATATTTTTAGTTATTACAGCGTTATGAAAGTCTTCTAGTTATTACAGTGTTATTAGTTATCATAGCGTTATTACAGCATTATTACAGCGTTATTACAGCGTTATTACAGTTTTATTACATTGTTATTAGTTATCATAGCGTTATTACAGCGTTATTACAGTTTTATTACAGTGTATTTACATTGTTATTAGTTATCATAGCGTTTTTAAAGCGTTATTACAGTGTTATTACATTGTTATTAGTTATCATAGCGTTATTACAGCGTTATTACAGTGTTATTACATTGTCATTAGTTATCAGAGAGTTATTACAGCATTATTACAGCGTTATTACAGTGTTATTAGTTATCATAGCATTATTACAGCGTTATTACAGTTTATTACAGCGTTATTACAGTGTTATTAGTTATCATAGCATTATTACAGCGTTATTACAGTGTTATTACATTGTTATTAGTTATCATAGCGTTATTACAGCGTTATTACAGTTTTATTACAGCGTTATTACAGTGTTATTAGTTATCATAGCGATATTACAGCGTTATTACAGTTTATTACAGCGTTATTACAGTGTTATTAGTTATCATAGCGTTCTTTCAGCGTTATTACATTGTTATTAGTTATCATAGCATTATTACAGCATTATTACAGTGTTATTAGTTATCATAGCTTTATTACAGTGTTATTACATTGATATTAGTTATCATAGCGTTATTACAGCGTTATTACAGTTTTATTACAGTGTTATTACAGCGTTATTACAGCATTATTACAGTGTTATTAGTTATCATAGCGTTATTTCAGCGTTATTACATTGTTATTAGTTATCATAACATTACAGCGTTATTACAGTTTTATTACAGCGTTATTACAGCGTTATTACATTGTTATTAGTTATCATAGCGTTATTACAGCATTATTACAGTTTTATTACAGTGTTATTACAGCGTTTTTACAGCATTATTACAGTGTTATTAGTTATCATAGCGTTATTACAGTGTTATTACATTGTTTTTAGTTATCATAGCGTTATTACAGCATTATTACAGCGTTATTACAGTTTTATTACAGCGTTATTACAGTGTTATTACATTGTTATTAGTTATCATAGCGTTATTACAGCGTTATTACAGTTTTATTACAGTGTATTTACATTGTTATTAGTTATCATAGCGTTATTACAGCGTTATTACATTGTTATTAGTTATCATAGCGTTATTACAACGTTATCACAGTTTTATTACAGTGTTATTACAGCGTTATTACAGCATTATTACAGTGTTATTAGTTATCATAGCGTTATTTCAGTGTTATTACATTGTTATTAGTTATCATAGCGTTATTACAGCGTTATTACAGTTTATTACAGCGTTATTACAGCGTTATTATAATATTTTAGTTATTACAGCGTTATGAAAGTCTTCTAGTTATTACATTGTTATTAGTTATCATAGCGTTATTACGGCGTTATTACAGTTTTATTACAGTGTTATTAGTTATCATAGCGTTATTACAGCGTTATTAAAGCGTTATCACATTGTTATTACAATGTTATTAGTTTTCAAAGCGTTATTACAGCGTTATTATAATATTTTTTGTTATTACAGCGTTATGAAAGTCTTCTAGTTATTACAGTGTTATTAGTTATCATAGCGTTATTACAGCGTTATTACAGTTTTATTACAGTGTTATTACAGCTTTATTACAGCATTATTACAGTGTTATTAGTTATCATAGCGTTATTTCAGCGTTATTACAGTGTTATTAGTTATCATAGCATTATTACAGCGTTATTACAGTTTATTACAGCGTTATTACAGCGTTATTATAATATTTTTTGTTATTACAGCGTTATGAAAGTCTTCTAGTTATTACAGTGTTATTAGTTATCATAGCGTTATTACAGCATTATTACAGCGTTATTACAGTTTTATTACAGCGTTATTACAGTGTTATTACATTGTTATTAGTTATCATAGCGTTATTACAGCGTTATTACAGTGTTCTTACATTGTTATTAGTTATCATAGCGTTATTACAGCGTTATTACAAATTTATTACAGTGTTATTACATTGTTATTAGTTATCATAGCGCTATTACAGCGTTATTACAATTTTATTACAGTGTTATTACATTGTTATTAGTTATCATAGCGTTATTACAGCGTTATTACAGTGTTATTACATTGTTATTAGTTATCATAGCGTTATTACAGCATTATTACAGTTTTATTACAGTGTTATTACAGCGTTTTTACAGCATTATTACAGTGTTATTAGTTATCATAGCGTTATTACAGTGTTATTACATTGTTATTAGTTATCATAGCGTTATTACGGCGTTATTACAGTTTTATTACAGTGTTATTAGCTATCATAGCGTTATTACAGCGTTATTAAAGCGTTATCACATTGTTATTACAATGTTATTAGTTTTCAAAGCGTTATTACAGCGTTATAACAGTGTTATTACAGCGTTATTACAGCATTATTACAGTGTTATTAGTTATCATAGCGTTATTACAGCGTTATTACAGTTTTATTACAGTGTTATTACAGCATTATTACAGTATTTTTAGTTATTACAGGGTTATTAAAGTCTTCTAGATATTACAGTGTTATTAGTTATCATAGCGTTATTTCAGCGTTATTACATTGTTATTAGTTATCATAGCGTCATTACAGCGTTACTACAGTTTTATTACAGTGTTCATAGCTATCATAGCGTTATTACGGCGTTATTAAAGCGTTATTACAGTGTTATTACAGTGTTATTGATTTTCATAGCGTTATTACAGCGTTATTACAGCGTTATTACAGTGTTATTACAGTGTTATTACAGCATTATTACAGTGTTATTAGTTATCATAGCGTTATTTCAGCGTTATTACATTGTTATTAGTTATCATAGCGTTATTACAGCGTTATTACAGCGTTATTACAGTGTTATTACATTGTTATTAGTTATCATAGCGTTATTACAGCGTTATTACAGTTTTATTACAGTGTTATTACATTGTTATTAGTTATCATAGCGTTATTACAGCGTTATTACAGTGTTATTACAGTGTTATTACATTGTTATTAGTTATCATAGCGTTGTTACGGCGTTATTAGGGTTAGGGAAGAAAAATTTGAAATGTCGACGCCGAAGGCGGCGACATTGAATGCGCAGGCCATCAGCTGCCAGCCAGTCCCGAGCCCTCACTTCTCATTGAGGCCCCCCGGAATCAAAGTGCCCAGTCGGTGTATCCAGAGCCTCTCCTCACGTCGTCTCTGGGCTGTGGACCACCTGGGATTACATTGGAGAATAAGCGCGGTGAGCTGGGACCAGCCATGCTCAATAAAGTGCTTAACCAGGGGGATGTGTGTGTCTTTCTTCCTTACAATGTTGTACCTGTGTTGTGTGAACCTGGTCAACAAGGTGTTCCCTGTTTCTCCAACGTACTGCATGTTACACTGCCTACATCTAATCAAATAAACACAATTCCGGGAATGAACACTGCCATGCCTATGTGTGGTAAAAACATTCTTGTTGTGGGGATTCAGCACCCAGGGGTGGTGCCTAAAAAATTCTCCGTGCCCGATGGGTCTAGAGTCAGTGGGTGGTGCCAGCTTGGCCCTAACTAAAGTGTCCTGCAGATTTTTGTTTTTTCTGTAGGCAGCAATGAGCCTATGGTTCTGTAACAGCCGAGTAGTAGATGTTAAGTGGTGGAAATTATTTTTGAGTGTCCTAATCAGCTGCACTGCTGCGGGGGAATAGGTGGTGATGACAGGAAGGAGAGAATCAGTGGTGAGCAATTTGGGGTGCTGGAAGGTTCTCAAGGCTCTGCGTAGGAAGGACCTACAGTACCCTCTGCTGGACAGAGCCGAGAACAACACCTTTGTGGCCGCTTTAAAATCGTCTGCTCTTGTACAGATCCTGTGAAATCTCAGAAGTTGTGACTTTATCAGACCTGCAAATGTGTGTTTGGGATGAAAGCTGGATTTATGTAGTAGGGCATGTGTGTCTGTTTCTTTAAAGAACACCTTGAGGTCAAGTCTGAGAGTCGAATCAAAATCTGGGCCCTTAAAAGTGGTGGTGTCAAGAAAGTCCACAGCAGTCTGGTTAATAAAGTACTTCAATTTGATGGATGGATTGTGGTTGTTCAGGGAGATCACAAAGACATCAAAATCCTCTCTCGAATAGGGCCAGATTCCCCAAATATCATCCAGGTATCTATAATAATAAAGGGGTCTTTTGGGACAGGAGTTGAGTGCAGCTGTTTCCCATTCTGCCATGAAAATATTGGCGTAAGCAGGTGCGAATTTCTTACCCATGGCTGTTCCCTTAATTTGGAGGAAGAATTGTCCGTTGAACTCGAAATCGTTTTTGGTCAAATTTATTTCAAGGAGCTGCAACAACTCTCTGTCTGGTCTTTTGGCGTCTGGGTATTTTAGGAATATGTTTTTAATGGCTTGAATGCCTTCTGAAATTACAATATTTGTATATAAACTATCAATGTCCATGGTAAATAAAAATGCATTAGGGGGTACGTGGATCTGCTTAATTCTTTCAACAAAATCATATGTGTCTTTGATGTAGCTGGCATGTCTAATCGAAAGAGGATTGAGATAGTGGTCTATGAACTCAGCTGTGTGATAGGTCTCACTGCTGCAGTCGGACACGATGGGTCTCCCAGGAGGGATTTCCCCGGGTCTGCTCCACCCAGCAGGGGTTTGTGGATTTTAGGCAGCATGTAAAAGAGTCTAGGTCGGGGTTTGCTGTCTCCCATCAGGTACAGTTTTTGTTTATGGTTGATGAATTTTTTGTCATGTAGTGATTGTATAATCTTGTCAATTGCCGGGATTGTGTCCTGTAGATGGGTTTCTTTAATTTGGAGTAGTAAGTCGTGTCCAGTAGCTGTCTGTATCCCTCCCACAGGTATTGCTCTCTGTCCATGATGACTATTGCACTGCCCTTATCCGCTGGTTTGATGACAATGTTTTGGTTGTGTCGTAATTGGTTTAATGCTTCAGATTCGAATTTGTTCAGGTTCTGTGGGACCCAGCCCAGTCTGAAGTGGTCCTGGAAGTGTTGTAAGTCCGTCTGAATGAGTGTTTCAATTTCGGGGGGTAATTTGCCCTTAGGGGGAACCCACTGCGATTTAGGGGTGAACAGTGGGCGGTCTGTGTCGGGTCTGTGTGCAAAGTAAGTCGCTAATTTGAGTCGTCTGTGGTACTGTTGGATGTCAAATCTGATTTGTTTTTTCAAGTCCGAGTTGCTGCTGATTGAGGGAATGAAATTTAGGCCCCTGCTGAGTAGAGCAGACTGGGCTGCAGACAATTCAAAATTCTGGCACAAATTAATAACATTTTTCCCCCCCGTCTGAGGACGTGTGTTCACGGGGGTAGCTACTTTAACGACTCCAGCCAGTGGTCCAGCATGTGCTGGGCCGTGGAGTGAGACCAGTGGATGCCGTCTCTCTCGGTGGTGAAGTCGTTCCTTGGGAGAGCAGGGATAAACAGCTGATTGTGAGTGATGTATTGATTCAGCTGTCTGAGGTTCTCCTGCTCTGCGTGAGGTAGGTGTCTGGAGAAATTAATCTCCGGCACCATGACTGTGGCCTGGGGAAAAGCCAGCTTCGCCATCCTGATTGCTCTCTGTACCTGTTTAACAGTAGTCATAGTTTTTTGTGCCCTGTTATTAACCCCAAAGGAGAGCACCAGTTTTTCAATGTTTGCAGACACGTTGGTTCTAGCCAAAATGGCTTCTGCGTGCCTGAACGTGGCCCCAGGGAAGCTGTCTATTTGCAGGTCAGGGCACTGGAAAGGGGGAAACCTGGCAACATTTGAATCCCCAATAATCAGCCACTTGCTCCTGGCTGACAGGCACCACTCCTTCATTTTCCTGGTGGTGTTAATGTGTCGTGTGGGGCGACGTACCGGTGTGTTTGCTGCTGTTGCAGCTGCAGGTGGGTCAAAGGTCAGCTGTCTCTGAACAGGCCCCAAAGCAGGTTTTGGGGCAGGAGGCAGAGGTGCAACCTGTGGAGATGCCTCCACTACGATTACCTCATCAGCCGTGGCGCTGGGGTCCTCAGGAGGAGCTGGAGGCTGAGGTGAGCTGGGGGCCACGCTCCGGCGCCTCGCGGTGCGTTTGGGTCTCTGCTCCTTGGGCTCCAGCTGCGTGTCAGGGACGATCCCAGAGGAAGGAGAGAGAGAGGGAGGGAGGACAGGTGCAGACAGAGAGGTGAGGGGAGAGGAGAGAAAGTCAGGAGGGAGAGAAGGGAGGAAAGGAGGAGACTGAGGATCCGTGGGCCCGTCCGTCCTCTGCTCCGTCATCGTGGCCTTGGAGAGGAAACACAGTCCAGCCGGTGTTGAGATGTCTGGCAGGAGGAGGTCCACTGCAGGTGGGGCGTGTACCTCCGCTGTCACGCTGAGCTGACGAGCTGGCGCTGGGTTCCGCTGCGCTGCAGGCGGCCGGTGTGGAGGCTGGGTGGCGGCAGGTGGTTGTGCAGGTTCTGGAGCTGCTGGTGTGGGCGGCGGAGCTGCCGGCGTGGAAGGTGGGTCCACCGGTGGCCGTAGAGTCTGAGCAGTCCCAGGTTGAACGCCAACCGGCCCGGGGGGCAGAGCTGTCGCCGTCTGAGTCTGTGTGTGTGTGGGGGGCTGTGCGTTGTCTATCTGTGTGGTGCTGGCCACCGTTAAGGTCGGGTCCACTACTACTGCGTGTGCTGCTACGGGAGGGTGGGCTGGCGGGTCAGGCTCGGCGTGAGGCGGTGGGGCTCTGGAGAGGCGCTGGATCAGGAGCACCTGTGTGTCATCAAGCGTATCTTGGTGCAGTCTGCGCCCAAAATGGCGTCTGGCCCAGGCCGAGGCCACCTCAAAGTTCTCTCGCCAGTCAGTCACTTCTAACTGTACCAATATCTGCAGGTCCGTCTGAATGCAGTCCCTGTAGTGGTCCCTGAGTATCAGCAGTGTGTTGTAAGCCCAGTTTCTGGCGTTACCGTCAATGAGTGACAGGGTCGTTGCGTTTGGAGCCGCCGGTTTGATAACAGTGGCCAGATTGTGGGTCATCTTAGTGATGGAGTTGGGTGGTTCTGGTGCCATAACATTGCTAAGGTGGTGTTTAGCTTTGATCAGTCTGTAGACCACTCTGGTTCTTAAGGTAAAGTCTGGGTCAGACGGCGGAGGGTCGCATGTGCCGCGTTGCCCTCGGGTTGCTCTATTGAACCCCTCGTACCTGTTGCTGCGTCTGGTGAAGTCGGTCCTGGTTCGGACCGGCGGAGGTCCGCGGCGGTGATTTCCTGGCGGTCCGCGATGGTCCTCTCTGTGCGGGGGCTCGCGGCGGTAGGTCCGCGTGGCTGGCGGGGCCCTGACGGCCGCTGCGTAGGAGCGGGGAGGCTGCCGCGGCTCGTGGTAGCGGCGGGAATACGGGCTCTCTCTTACCCGTGAAGGTGGCGAGCGGCCCCGCTGCTGCATCCGTCCGCGTCGGTAGTGGACCCGCGTCCAGTCCTCTCTCGGTGCGTCATGTTTGCGGTGTTCAGCAGGTTTTTCAGTGTGTGGCAGTGTCGGAAGACAGCTAGCTAGAACTTCAAAACTAAGCTAAACAGTGAAAAAAGTAAAAAAGTGAGTCGTGATGGTCCGTTTGCAAGGCTTTATTATTATAATAATAAAAAAATATATATAATAATCTTGCAGTAATGCAACGTTTCGGTCTTTAAAAAGACCTTCTTCAGGCATAAAATTCTTACTGTGCGTTGAGTTCTGTTGTCCAAAGACGAGCGAAAACAAGGTCTGAGAGCGGGACAGGAAGTCAGCAACTTCTATGACCCTTGACCCCTCCCACCACCTGGGAAGTGAGAAATCCTCCAGTGGCGCCCCCTAGTGGGTAGTCATTTTGTAGTTTTTAACATAATTTAATTGTAGTGCCAGATCAATATGAAATTAACACTCAGTGTATATCAATTACAGTAATTATAATGTCCTGATTGGTTAGGTTCAGGTCAGAGGGTCGGATTGGTTAAGAGGAGGGGAAAAGTCCCGGCTAACGAGTGTTAGCCAGACTGGTGCACGGTCCTGTGATGTGCCTTCAGAGTCCCCAGAAAGTGAAAAGCACCTCCACACTCCACATTTTCCCTTTTAACAGACACAAAAGTGCATTACCTCTGCGCTGGTTCAAAAAATTGGACTCCACGGGTCCTGTAGTTGTTGATTCTTTTCTCCTTAATTCAGGCCGACTTGGTCCTGCTTCACTCTGCCTTGTTGCAACGTTTCGGAGGGCGGCTTGTCCTTCATCAGGCATAACAGAGTGGTATCTTTAAATGTCCTTTTCCTTAGGTTTCCCTTTAATTTGGTTCCATCTTGAGGTAAGTGTTGTAATCTGCACCCTATTTGGGTGTCTGACGATTAAAATCCAATTTCTTAGTCTTCTCTTGCTTGAGGTTTCAATTTTATATTTCCAGTGGGTCACAATAATTGCTGATGTTAAGTTTAGGGGTTGCAGCTGGGTAAGGATGTCCTCACTCTCCAGGGAAAGCTCCAAAATGACACACACGGCACTGGCTGGTTAGGAGGAGGGGAAAAGTCCCGGCTAACGAGTGTTAGCCAGACTGGTGCACGGTCCTGTGATATGCCCTCAGAGTCCCCAGAAAGTGAAAAGCACCTCCACACTCCACATTTTCCCTTGTAGCAGACACAAAAGTGCATTACCTCTGCGCTGGTTCAAAAATTGGACTCCACGGGTCCTGTAGTTGTTGATTCTTTTCTCCTTAATTCAGGCCGACTTGGTCCTGCTTCACTCTGCCTTGTTGCAACGTTTCGGAGGGCGGCTTGTCCTTCATCAGGCATAACAGAGTGGTATCTTTAAATGTCCTTTTCCTTAGGTTTCCCTTTAATTTGGTTCCATCTTGAGGTAAGTGTTGTAATCTGCACCCTATTTGGGTGTCTGACGATTAAAATCCAATTTCTTAGTCTTCTCTTGCTTGAGGTTTCAATTTTATATTTCCAGTGGGTCACAATAATTGCTGATGTTAAGTTTAGGGGTTGCAGCTGGGTAAGGATGTCCTCACTCTCCAGGGAAAGCTCCAAAATGACACACACGGCACTGGCTGGTTAGGAGGAGGGGAAAAGTCCCGGCTAACGAGTGTTAGCCAGACTGGTGCACGGTCCTGTGATATGCCCTCAGAGTCCCCAGAAAGTGAAAAGCACCTCCACACTCCACATTTTCCCTTTTAACAGACACAAAAGTGCATTACCTCTGCGCTGGTTCAAAAAATTGGACTCCACGGGTCCTGTAGTTGTTGATTCTTTTCTCCTTAATTCAGGCCGACTTGGTCCTGCTTCACTCTGCCTTGTTGCAACGTTTCGGAGGGCGGCTTGTCCTTCATCAGGCATAACAGAGTGGTATCTTTAAATGTCCTTTTCCTTAGGTTTCCCTTTAATTTGGTTCCATCTTGAGGTAAGTGTTGTAATCTGCACCCTATTTGGGTGTCTGACGATTAAAATCCAATTTCTTAGTCTTCTCTTGCTTGAGGTTTCAATTTTATATTTCCAGTGGGTCACAATAATTGCTGATGTTAAGTTTAGGGGTTGCAGCTGGGTAAGGATGTCCTCACTCTCCAGGGAAAGCTCCAAAATGACACACACGGCACTGGCTGGTTAGGAGGAGGGGAAAAGTCCCGGCTAACGAGTGTTAGCCAGACTGGTGCACGGTCCTGTGATATGCCCTCAGAGTCCCCAGAAAGTGAAAAGCACCTCCACACTCCACATTTTCCCTTTTAACAGACACAAAAGTGCATTACCTCTGCGCTGGTTCAAAAAATTGGACTCCACGGGTCCTGTAGTTGTTGATTCTTTTCTCCTTAATTCAGGCCGACTTGGTCCTGCTTCACTCTGCCTTGTTGCAACGTTTCGGAGGGCGGCTTGTCCTTCATCAGGCATAACAGAGTGGTATCTTTAAATGTCCTTTTCCTTAGGTTTCCCTTTAATTTGGTTCCATCTTGAGGTAAGTGTTGTAATCTGCACCCTATTTGGGTGTCTGACGATTAAAATCCAATTTCTTAGTCTTCTCTTGCTTGAGGTTTCAATTTTATATTTCCAGTGGGTCACAATAATTGCTGATGTTAAGTTTAGGGGTTGCAGCTGGGTAAGGATGTCCTCACTCTCCAGGGAAAGCTCCAAAATGACACACACGGCACTGGCTGGTTAGGAGGAGGGAAAAGTCCCGGCTAACGAGTGTTAGCCAGACTGGTGCACGGTCCTGTGATATGCCCTCAGAGTCCCCAGAAAGTGAAAAGCACCTCCACACTCCACATTTTCCCTTTTAACAGACACAAAAGTGCATTACCTCTGCGCTGGTTCAAAAAATTGGACTCCACGGGTCCTGTAGTTGTTGATTCTTTTCTCCTTAATTCAGGCCGACTTGGTCCTGCTTCACTCTGCCTTGTTGCAACGTTTCGGAGGGCGGCTTGTCCTTCATCAGGCATAACAGAGTGGTATCTTTAAATGTCCTTTTCCTTAGGTTTCCCTTTAATTTGGTTCCATCTTGAGGTAAGTGTTGTAATCTGCACCCTATTTGGGTGTCTGACGATTAAAATCCAATTTCTTAGTCTTCTCTTGCTTGAGGTTTCAATTTTATATTTCCAGTGGGTCACAATAATTGCTGATGTTAAGTTTAGGGGTTGCAGCTGGGTAAGGATGTCCTCACTCTCCAGGGAAAGCTCCAAAATGACACACACGGCACTGGCTGGTTAGGAGGAGGGGAAAAGTCCCGGCTAACGAGTGTTAGCCAGACTGGTGCACGGTCCTGTGATATGCCCTCAGAGTCCCCAGAAAGTGAAAAGCACCTCCACACTCCACATTTTCCCTTTTAACAGACACAAAAGTGCATTACCTCTGCGCTGGTTCAAAAAATTGGACTCCACGGGTCCTGTAGTTGTTGATTCTTTTCTCCTTAATTCAGGCCGACTTGGTCCTGCTTCACTCTGCCTTGTTGCAACGTTTCGGAGGGCGGCTTGTCCTTCATCAGGCATAACAGAGTGGTATCTTTAAATGTCCTTTTCCTTAGGTTTCCCTTTAATTTGGTTCCATCTTGAGGTAAGTGTTGTAATCTGCACCCTATTTGGGTGTCTGACGATTAAAATCCAATTTCTTAGTCTTCTCTTGCTTGAGGTTTCAATTTTATATTTCCAGTGGGTCACAATAATTGCTGATGTTAAGTTTAGGGGTTGCAGCTGGGTAAGGATGTCCTCACTCTCCAGGGAAAGCTCCAAATGACACACACGGCACTGGCTGGTTAGGAGGAGGGGAAAAGTCCCGGCTAACGAGTGTTAGCCAGACTGGTGCACGGTCCTGTGATATGCCCTCAGAGTCCCCAGAAAGTGAAAAGCACCTCCACACTCCACATTTTCCCTTTTAACAGACACAAAAGTGCATTACCTCTGCGCTGGTTCAAAAAATTGGACTCCACGGGTCCTGTAGTTGTTGATTCTTTTCTCCTTAATTCAGGCCGACTTGGTCCTGCTTCACTCTGCCTTGTTGCAACGTTTCGGAGGGCGGCTTGTCCTTCATCAGGCATAACAGAGTGGTATCTTTAAATGTCCTTTTCCTTAGGTTTCCCTTTAATTTGGTTCCATCTTGAGGTAAGTGTTGTAATCTGCACCCTATTTGGGTGTCTGACGATTAAAATCCAATTTCTTAGTCTTCTCTTGCTTGAGGTTTCAATTTTATATTTCCAGTGGGTCACAATAATTGCTGATGTTAAGTTTAGGGGTTGCAGCTGGGTAAGGATGTCCTCACTCTCCAGGGAAAGCTCCAAAATGACACACACGGCACTGGCTGGTTAGGAGGAGGGGAAAAGTCCCGGCTAACGAGTGTTAGCCAGACTGGTGCACGGTCCTGTGATATGCCCTCAGAGTCCCCAGAAAGTGAAAAGCACCTCCACACTCCACATTTTCCCTTTTAACAGACACAAAAGTGCATTACCTCTGCGCTGGTTCAAAAAATTGGACTCCACGGGTCCTGTAGTTGTTGATTCTTTTCTCCTTAATTCAGGCCGACTTGGTCCTGCTTCACTCTGCCTTGTTGCAACGTTTCGGAGGGCGGCTTGTCCTTCATCAGGCATAACAGAGTGGTATCTTTAAATGTCCTTTTCCTTAGGTTTCCCTTTAATTTGGTTCCATCTTGAGGTAAGTGTTGTAATCTGCACCCTATTTGGGTGTCTGACGATTAAAATCCAATTTCTTAGTCTTCTCTTGCTTGAGGTTTCAATTTTATATTTCCAGTGGGTCACAATAATTGCTGATGTTAAGTTTAGGGGTTGCAGCTGGGTAAGGATGTCCTCACTCTCCAGGGAAAGCTCCAAAATGACACACACGGCACTGGCTGGTTAGGAGGAGGGGAAAAGTCCCGGCTAACGAGTGTTAGCCAGACTGGTGCACGGTCCTGTGATATGCCCTCAGAGTCCCCAGAAAGTGAAAAGCACCTCCACACTCCACATTTTCCCTTTTAACAGACACAAAAGTGCATTACCTCTGCGCTGGTTCAAAAAATTGGACTCCACGGGTCCTGTAGTTGTTGATTCTTTTCTCCTTAATTCAGGCCGACTTGGTCCTGCTTCACTCTGCCTTGTTGCAACGTTTCGGAGGGCGGCTTGTCCTTCATCAGGCATAACAGAGTGGTATCTTTAAATGTCCTTTTCCTTAGGTTTCCCTTTAATTTGGTTCCATCTTGAGGTAAGTGTTGTAATCTGCACCCTATTTGGGTGTCTGACGATTAAAATCCAATTTCTTAGTCTTCTCTTGCTTGAGGTTTCAATTTTATATTTCCAGTGGGTCACAATAATTGCTGATGTTAAGTTTAGGGGTTGCAGCTGGGTAAGGATGTCCTCACTCTCCAGGGAAAGCTCCAAAATGACACACACGGCACTGGCTGGTTAGGAGGAGGGGAAAAGTCCCGGCTAACGAGTGTTAGCCAGACTGGTGCACGGTCCTGTGATATGCCCTCAGAGTCCCCAGAAAGTGAAAAGCACCTCCACACTCCACATTTTCCCTTTTAACAGACACAAAAGTGCATTACCTCTGCGCTGGTTCAAAAAATTGGACTCCACGGGTCCTGTAGTTGTTGATTCTTTTCTCCTTAATTCAGGCCGACTTGGTCCTGCTTCACTCTGCCTTGTTGCAACGTTTCGGAGGGCGGCTTGTCCTTCATCAGGCATAACAGAGTGGTATCTTTAAATGTCCTTTTCCTTAGGTTTCCCTTTAATTTGGTTCCATCTTGAGGTAAGTGTTGTAATCTGCACCCTATTTGGGTGTCTGACGATTAAAATCCAATTTCTTAGTCTTCTCTTGCTTGAGGTTTCAATTTTATATTTCCAGTGGGTCACAATAATTGCTGATGTTAAGTTTAGGGGTTGCAGCTGGGTAAGGATGTCCTCACTCTCCAGGGAAAGCTCCAAATGACACACACGGCACTGGCTGGTTAGGAGGAGGGGAAAAGTCCCGGCTAACGAGTGTTAGCCAGACTGGTGCACGGTCCTGTGATATGCCCTCAGAGTCCCCAGAAAGTGAAAAGCACCTCCACACTCCACATTTTCCCTTTTAACAGACACAAAAGTGCATTACCTCTGCGCTGGTTCAAAAAATTGGACTCCACGGGTCCTGTAGTTGTTGATTCTTTTCTCCTTAATTCAGGCCGACTTGGTCCTGCTTCACTCTGCCTTGTTGCAACGTTTCGGAGGGCGGCTTGTCCTTCATCAGGCATAACAGAGTGGTATCTTTAAATGTCCTTTTCCTTAGGTTTCCCTTTAATTTGGTTCCATCTTGAGGTAAGTGTTGTAATCTGCACCCTATTTGGGTGTCTGACGATTAAAATCCAATTTCTTAGTCTTCTCTTGCTTGAGGTTTCAATTTATATTTCCAGTGGGTCACAATAATTGCTGATGTTAAGTTTAGGGGTTGCAGCTGGGTAAGGATGTCCTCACTCTCCAGGAAAGCTCCAAAATGACAACACGGCACTGGCTGGTTAGGAGGAGGGGAAAAGTCCCGGCTAACGAGTGTTAGCCAGACTGGTGCACGGTCCTGTGATATGCCTCAGAGTCCCCAGAAAGTGAAAAGCACCTCCACACTCCACATTTTCCCTTTTAACAGACACAAAGTGCATTACCTGCGCTGGTTCAAAAATTGGATCCACGGGTCCTGTAGTTGTTGATCTTTCTCCTTAATTCGGCCGACTTGGTCCTGCTTCACTTGCCTTGTTGCAACG
>NW_024041475.1:0-1151 GCF_014851395.1 Micropterus salmoides
CCCCCGCTTGGATGGTCTGTGTGACCTCAGCATAGACCAGCCTGAGTCTGCCTCTCCACAATTTAGGAGAAAAACCTGGAGAGGCTGGTCCAACACCAGCATTGTGCATATGAAGCCTCACCCTTGTGACAGAGCTCCCCAGACCATAGGTACAGGCCAGGGCTCTGTCACTGTAGGCTGCGTCACTTCTACCAGAATGACAAACGACCATTCCCACCTCACCTAAATGGAGGGATGAGATGGGTGTGGGGGAATGCAAACACAGCCCTTTGGCAATGGCGCGTGTGTACTCGGCCATCCCCAATGGTGGGCTGTCCTGTGGCTGAATTGAGACCACAGCGGGCAGGGGTGTTGGCAAACAGATCCACCTCCGCTCTCCCGAAGCGAGATCAATCTGCTGAACCACATTGTTGTGCAGTCTCCCCTGCTCAGTTAGGAGCCAGCCCTCGACATGAGGTCAGCCACCCCCGTTCTCCAAGCCTGGGATGTGAAGGGCTTCAAGACAGTAGGTTTCTGATGCCACATCTATAGGTTCCCTGCCAGCGCCAACAGAGCCGTGGATTGGACTTCACCCTGGCTGTTGATGCACGCTCTGGAGGAAACGCACCACCACACTAGAAACACAACCTGGAGTGGATTGAGATTTGTGGCGTGTGGCCCCCTCGGCTCCCTCGGGGAGCCACAACACTCACTGCACTCCCCTGGCAGGTCCCTACCCATCCAGTGAGATGAAAATTGACACGGATGACAGTGAGAGACCCCCAGAATCGCAGGTCCTCCTGCACTATAGTTGAAGGGGGGTCACCATGCATTACCTTTGCCTCTTGAGGTCCAGATGCAGGCTGGCAACATTGTAGCCATCACATGTGCAGCAAGCCCAGAGGACCACCTGATGGTCTACTGCCTGAGCCCCAACAGCAGTATCACTGACGCGCTGCCGCAGCTGTCCCCTGCTGCAGCCTGTGACCACCAAGCGACGCGCACAGATACGCTCTTGGAGTGTTGCAGTTGAGCACAATCCCCAGATGCTCCGCTCGCGCGCGGCTGGGGGAGCTCTCTTCCCAATTGATCGCAACCCCAGGCTGTTGAGCTGCAAAATCAACTGGGCTGTGTGGAGATCACTCAGGCTTGACCATGAGGTTGTGAGTAGA
>NW_024041476.1:0-43054 GCF_014851395.1 Micropterus salmoides
AACAGTGAGGTGCCTCAAGCCATCTGTTACTGTTTTAAATGGAGCCCATCAAGCTCCTGTCAAATTTATCTTGGAACTTTGCTTGCAAGCTTTATGTGTATTTCAGGTAGCTTTAAATAACTTTGATTATGCACAACACTGACACTTAGTTTGATCCAAATTAAAAGTGATTTTCAAAAACTGAAAAGCGAGTCTTGCGGTAACAGAAGCAATCACATGCAGGATGGATGGACAGTAATAGAGTATCTATGACTGTTACCTACCTTTGTACGATTGTTATGTAGATGAGGAAGCTCAGTAAGCATGCTATTTAAAGACATATTTAAAGACAAAAGGATTGTATGTGTGTGTGTGTGTGTGTGTGTGTGTGTGTGTGTGTGTGTGTGTGTGTGTGTGTGTGTGTGTGTGTGTGCGCACGCGCGTCCTTGTCTTTTGTGCTATGAGGCTTGTCATTGGGCACCAAGCCAGACGTTACTGGGACATAGGTGTATGGCCTCAAGGTCTGCTTGTAATTCATTAGGAGGAACATTTTTAATGCGTATATGTGCATGACTGTGTGCATGTGTCTACTGTATGTGTGTGACTGTGAAGTTGTATGCTCCCAGCAAGGGTGTCAGCAATATAATGTCTCCCAAACTGAGTCCCAAGGACAACGCAAAGGAATGCTAATGCGAACATTTCATATACCCAGGCAAATTGTCTCCATTAACAGTATGGATCACAGAGAATCATATGATCAGATCCTTACAGGGTAAGACAGCTCATTTGAAGCACTTGTGTTTTTCTTATGGGTTATCAGCATTGTGGCCATAAAGCACCAGTAGAAGACTGACAAAAATACATTATAGCAGTAGCCATTTTCAAAATTATTCTCTGTGATGTATTTCATCTACTGTAGAAAATTGTAATGATGCGCTTTTAGGCCACATGGATGTCAGGAAAAAAAACATGAATTTCCTTGTTTCTGGCTTTTGAAAAAGGCTGCTGTTCAGCACACAAAACTAAAAAGTATTTTACAGTCTACTTGCACAGGACATGTTTTCAAAACAGTCACCGGCTGGTCACAACTGGATGCAACAATAACTAACAATAATACTAATATTATTTTTCTTATTAATAAGATAAGATTATTCTAACATTTGTTATGTGAGAACTCATCAAGATAACATGACATAATGCAGTTTAAATATCTTCCGTCTCTCAGTTTCTTTTTTAATTGTCATATGTTGGCTGTTGGCTGCGACGATTTATCTGTAATTAGCCGACATACAGCCGACAATAATGGCACGCAGATTTATCGGCCTGCCTCTACTTTTCAGCCTTTATTTCCATACCATGAGGAAATTAACTGAAGCAAACTGCTGTATATAGTATAAAGATTGTAATTCATTGTTATTTTCCATGAAAGAAAAACTGTAAAAGTATCGGTTCTAAACTGGACAACTACAGTATAATATAACCACATCAGGAATTCATGCTGAATACTGTGCACGAAATATTTCCCCTCACTCTTCTTCCTTGGCTGATAGTGAAAGCTTTTTTTTTTTATTGTGTGTGACTGAACTGACGGTTAGCCGACTTTGCATAGTGGCGTAGCTGCGAACTGAAACGGCCCCCGCTGATATGCACCGCTCTGCTTTCCGTTTTCATCACTCTTTTCAATTTCCATTACAATTAGCATTGTAGTAAGGTTATTTTGAGAAAGAGAGTCATTATGTAAAATTGCATAGCTTTGCTGTGCGGTTATCCTACATTGCTCTGTGTACAGTGCAAGAAAAGTGTAGTGAGTCAACTGACTGATGATTCAGAATGAAAAAACAAATATGAAATCCTTGGTTTAGTCCCCTTTCACTTTTCGTCAAGTTTGCATAACAGTTGGGGCATAGTGAAAGCTTGGCTCCAAATCCTTGATAAATCCTGCATACTCTTTGCTAAGTCCTCTCTGTAGGTGCTCAAGATACAAGTAAAATCTACTGAACACTCAATGTCAGCAGAACCCTTATTACAAGAGCTGGTGATCACATAAAAGATGCTCACTTTGCATCTTAAAGTGTTTTTCTTCATCCGCTTTCTTGTATCCGTCTCCCCTTTGAGATCTTTCATCTTTTCTTCATCATTTGCAAGGTTTGGCTAGAAGTGCTGAGTTCAATTTTGAGCTCATACTGTAGTTTCTACATTCTTTCAATTTTGCCTTGAGCGAGAGCAAGCACAGTCACTTAGCACAGTCTCTCAGAGTTGGATTTTTGATGAGATGAGGTTGCCCACAACCACAGAGTAAAAAGATGAAGGCATGGGAGACAACCCTAATCCTAAATACTTGCAAATTCATGTTGCTTGGCATAAAAAAAACTATTGCAAAAACATAAAGTTTTACGTATAAGCACCTGCATGAGTCAATTCATTAAAATTGAATCAGTTGCAGGGGAACATCAGAGGAGTGCCATACATCTGTTGGTTACTTTTATGTATAAGTCAAAGCAAATTGCTTTATTTTCCAAATCCAGTCTGCCCCCTCTATCAAACGTGAATTATTCTTACTAACATCAGCAGCTGCAAGTTGCACACAGAAACACAGACCACCCTGATTAGCAAAGCATTGATCATAGAGCCCGGCAAACTGTAGCACTGTTCACTAAACCAGTGATAAACTTTATTAACATGCGTTAACAAAGTGAGCTGTCTCACCTTAAACCAGCGGTTTGTTTGCTTTCCATTGTATAGATATCAAAAATGATAAATTTAGGCGTACTGAGCAGATCCAATCTAACTGCCATCTCGCTATTTGTTGTTGCTTTTGCAGAAGATAGTGGTTTTCAGCAAGAAAGATCTAAAAAAAACAAAAAAAAAACACTGTACAGTACCTGTGTAGCAGTGGGAAGATAAACATTTCATGCATGGAGGAGAACAGAGGAGTGAGAAGTTTAAAGGAAAGAGGAAGTTTGCTGAATTAACCCAGTTTTAAGACATCCTGACCTTGGAGTGAAACTATAGAAGTGTTGGAGAAGCAGTTGAACCAAGAACTGTCCAGACTTCGTGAACTTAAATGAGCAACAAAGGACTATGGGAAACTGTGCTGAACCCTGGAGTAGGTGTGGACAACCATGTTAACGCACTCTTCAACCTGCTCTTTTGCAGTTTGGAGTTTCCTCGTCCTGGTGGACCAGCAAAGCTAAGTCTTCCTTCTTGTAACTCTCCAGGCTACTTTATCCTCCTGCCCAGCCATAGGCTGCCCCCCATTGAACTGAACCACACACACACACACACACACACTTTTTCCCCCCTCCATGGAACTCAATTGAACTGGACTACACCCACACACACTCATCCCTCTCACACCAGAACCCAAAGGAACTAAACTGAACATTTTGAGTTCAATGGACTTAACTGTCTGATTCCCCCTGAACACACACATCTGAGCCCACACACAATGACACATGCCACTCATCCCCCTCCTCCTCAAGTTGAAGGACTAGTCTGTTACTTATCATTTGAATTGTGGATATTTAATTTTGTATATGAATGATGTATTTTGAAAGGTTCTTTATTACTTTAATGGAAATGTAAGAATTGGTGTTTGCGTACTATGTGGATTATTGTTTGACTTTGAATACAATCAACTTTATTTGGAGTGACTGAATTAGTGTTTGGTGGTTTTCTTTTATTGGTGTATGTTTGTAGGGAAGGTAGCTAGTGATTGGGGCTATCTAATATCCTACTAATTGACCGTTTTAAGTGACAGGTTAGGATTAAGTTTATTCTCCTGTCTGGCACCCAACCTATTTTGGATATTTTGATAATCCTCCGCTACATCTGCCTAGCACCAAACACCAGACAAATTAGCAACAAGCCCTCGATAATTTCCCTCAGGAGTTGGTGGAGTTCAAACCAGAGCTAAAAGGGGATTCAATATTGTGCCTATAATAATCACATTGACACAGACACAATTCCAATTTACTGCTAATGTTACTCCATATCTGTTAGATGTGTAAATAGGTAACTACAGAGGGTTTTCCCCCATTAGCCACAGAGCGCAGTATTGAGCCTTTGTGATGCATATAAACACAGTGTTTGTGTAGCGAAAACACCATACTAGGCAAAATCTATTTACTTCCCATACCTTATTTACTGTCCAAAGCTGATTTGCTTATTAAAAATCAAATCCACACTAAAACTGAACATACATTTGCAGTTCCAACATTTCAGTGGTTTGAATTAGAGGGGGATTAATAGTTCCTTACGCTGAACAGGAGGGGAAAGACTGGTGATGATGTCATGCAGAGACAAATCCTGGAGCTTCTCCACTGAAAATTCACTACGACGGCACCCATGGCAATTTCACTGGGATATGGGTATATTTTCTGAATCACAGCTTGAACTCATTTGAAAAGAATGTCTCAAAAATTCTACGAGCCCACAGAGTCAAAATCTAATTCAGTGCCAATGGACCATCTCCAAAACGCATTACCTGGATACATCTTCAATTCAATCCTCAGTGCTCTTATTTCTAGCTAGGGAGATGGTCTGTGTTAGGAGATACTCACTTTAATGTTTTTTGAGTAGGGGTGGTGTCCAAAAAAAACACTTTTTTTTGCACTATACATTATTACTCCTATGATCATACGTTTAGACACAACATATTCAACATCATGACTACCAAATTGAGCACAATCAGGCTATGTGCTGATGATGATAATCACTGTCAATGCTGCAGACAGACTAGACATACAACATATATGGGTTATAAACAGTACAAATTCCTGCATTAAAATGCTGTCTAGGAGCTGACAAACATATGCATGCACATACAATGGCCCTGTCTACACAAACACGGGTATTTTCGCATAGAAAGAGTCAAAACTGTGACTTTTTCTATGCGGTTTGGCCGTTTGTCCACACGGAAACGCAGTATCAGGTCACTAAAACCAAACATTTTTCTCCTGCCAAGGTGAAGATTTTAAGTTGTCGGGTAGACCGTAAAACCGGACTTTATGCCTTGCGACATCAGAGTGCACGCCGTTAACTGCTGTGTTTGATGTCAGATTGTGCGCCACTGCCTGCTTTGTTTACAATTTTCTTCGACTCTGGTTGGCCAACATGGCTTTATAGTTAGGGTCACATCACCGCCTCGTAGTTTGGCATGCTCTTGACAGCGCTTGATGTCGTGTTTTTGCGTTTTCATGTAGACAGATTGTTTTTTTAAAATGAAGGAGGAAAGTCTCCGGTTATAAAAATACCAGCGTACATATGGACTAGGCCTAAGTCGTCTGGCCGCCCACACAACAACACTCGTTTCCAAAAGATTGGCAATCATCACTTTAAAGGTGATCATAGCAGTGCAGAGTCAGTGATTGTGCAAGCCTGACAGCTCCGTGACAGTTTGTCAGCTCAGCAACAAGCCTGTGTCATCAACATTTACTCTGATGAAAGCTGGCACCCTAAAGGCACTTTGCTGCCTGTCATTACATGCGTGGCACAGTACGTCAGTCTTCCACTGACTGCACCCCACATCTCATTGCTCAGGCTGCCTATAGTATGTAGGCCTTGTGACAACACAATAGACAGAGGAATATTCAATAATTCATATGAGAGAATAAAGATGGATTCATTGGTTTCAAATGTCTCAGCCCAAAATGAAAGCAAGGGCAGAAAAAGGAGAGGTGAGTTTGTGAAAGAGAGAGACAAGCAGACAGAGACGAAAAGATGGAGAAGGGGATTTATCAGTCTGACACTCGTCAAAAGTGTTCAAGAATATTAGCATACCTCCTAGACATTCAAATTCTGCCTCAAAATGTCACTGTCAGCTGTGACAATGGCAAATTCTACACGGTTTCACTTCAACTTCATGCCAGTGTCAGCTGTCAAAAGGAACTGTTCATCAGCAGCAAAACAAACAGATAAAAAAAAACAACACATCCTTGATTAGCTACTAAATGGTCTTGGTGTCATATCCTCCCATTCCCAAAATGCTAATTGTGTCATTACCATTTATAATGAACTTACGGGAGCTATGGAATATTTAGGCAAATACAGGATGAGCAACAAAAAAAGGCAAGCAGGTTCCCCCTTTTTCAATTTAACACCTATGCAACTAAATGTCAACCTCATGTCTCATTACTAACACTAATGAAATTGCTGGCATTCACATAAAGACCAATGAAAATGAATGCAATTAAAAATGCATCAAGACTTTTTTTTTTCCTTTTTCAGGAAATGTAAGACTGTTATCTGCACCGGCCTGACACACAGTGGGATATTACGCGCGTGTGTGTTGAAACGATCAGCTCCAGTATCACACAAGTTGGTCCATGTCGTTTTCCCACCAGTAATGAGCCCTACCTAAATTCATTTGGAAGAAGGGAGATACCCACATTTTCAGGCAATTTTGGTGGAATGTATATTAAAAGTGTGATTGAAATGTTATCACCTGCCAAAATTACCTCAGTCAACACACATGTGATCCCGGGGGGGGGGGGGGGGGGGGGGGGGGAGAGAGAGAGCGCACACAACTCAGCCCCTTCAGGTAGCCCCTGTGCCAAACACAAGACACGAGCAGAGAGTGGCGACAGCGTAGGGATGTACCTCTGTGGAGAGAAGCAAGGGTGCAAATGAGAGGGGAGCGAGAGACAGAGCAACAGCAGCATCAGGACTCGTAGGAGCTGCTCAATGCTTGACCACTCCATTTTGTCTCATGCTGTGACTTGAATGGAATAATAAAACACAGACTCAGAGTGAAAGGTTTCTGTGCGTAATGATTCTTAATCAGGTGACAGATTTAAAGAACTGCATCTGAAAAATACAGTCGGTGTGCAATTACCTTTTATGTGAGACCAACTTCCTCCCTTACACAAAAATTATTGTGATTACATGTTGCTGTACATGACTACAGTCTTTTCTGAAGATTAATTTGGTGCAAATTTAGGTATTTAGGATTTCAGTAATCAACAAGAGGAATAAAGTTGAATTAGGTACTAATTACAAAGAAGACAGGTTTTGAGTGAAGTATCACTTAAAGTCTTCTACATCAAACCTATAAAAAACACTGGTGCATGTTTTCCACTTGTAGCCACATTGCTAACACACAATAACATCAGTTTGTCCACCGTGATAGATCACCAATGTCAAGCAAGTATGAAATTCAGATATTCGCAACAAAACAAAATCCAATAGCTCTGTGCACTGGCTTCTTGTTCACTGTATGTGGGTTTCCATCTCTGGTTTTAAATAGTACAAATAAATACTCAAAATAAGGGCAGAGGTAGTATTCAAGGAGGGGGACTGGTATTTCTACTGAACATTCAGTTTGTGAAATTAACAAAAACAACCAAGGAAAGAAGAATGCTGTCAGTATTTTCTGCCCCCATTCAGACTTTGGAGTACTGTGGACTTCTGTCGCTACACTTCCTAGCTCAATCAGCACTGTGGGATACAATTCTCTCACCACCTGTTTCGCTAGATGACCCGCTTTCCCCTCTCTTCCCCACATGCTCCCCACTGCAGAAGCCACTTTATAAACCTTTACACATTTACCAAGATGAAATGTATAAATAACACACCACCACTGATAATCTTAGCAGCCACTAAGTAACAGCAGTTCATGAATGAAACTCATTAGTTCAGAAATACGTTTTATACCAATTTCTGTGATGATTAAATGTGTCTAATTTAACGGCACTAACTTGACAAGCCTATGAATTAGTCACTGGCAGGCTGTCCTACAAGTATTTACAGTGTCTGTACGATTGTTGCTCTGCACACAGTATTTGACAGCAACAACAGCCAAGCTAGTTCTTATCAGTGGAGCAGGATGAATGTTATGGGGTTTGAAACAGTGAGACCAACTCCTTTAAGTTCTTAGTGGGGTCCTCTGAAGGATCTCCTGCTAACAAGAGACCTTGCCAGTGCCACTCAGGCCTTATCACTGATGCCCACACCCACACTAGCTCCTACTGTGCTCAATCACAGCAGCAGTTGTTGGACTGCACACTGACCACCTCCTACAGAAAACCAATCATATTTTCAGAGACACCGCCAGTGAGCCTCCCAGCATGAAGGAGAAGGTGACTCATGACTTCAGAACACACAACCAAGGCGTGGCAGTAACTGTATTAGACAGTCGCAGTGAGTGTCTTTCAGAAAGCAGATATTTCATCCTTTCATCCTCCCCCACAAACATCCCGGAAGTTAAGTGAAAGTCACAGCCATAAAATGCATTTTGCTTCTTTTTTTCCACCCAAAAAAATAAACACTATAAATTTAAACAAAACCACAACATAGCCATCCACAAATATTGCATTAAACATTGTCCTACATTTTCCAAAAACAAGTGCAAAATCAGCAATGAATTATAGAACAGCATTTGTTTTTATAGTGGGACTAACAGACCTCTGGGAACCTGTTGTGACAGTGTAAATAGAATGAACAAATATCTGCATACCACTGGTCCCACTGTGGCACAGTGAGACCTGGATTATGTCTCATTAGCACTGAATACATTGTGTCGTGTGTGTCATAGCTCATTTGTGTGAATGTGCCTATGTACTGCACATATGTATGTCCACGCATCCATTGTCGCCAAAGGTCAAATAATTTAAATCGCTATTTTTTTTTTAAAAAGTCCTCTTGCAGATTTTATTGTGCAATTAAGTCAAAATGTAATTTGGTTTTTTTCCAGGCAGAAATTGGCATCATTAACCGACTAAAAACCAGTTAAAGTGGAATTTATGTGTGGATCTTTAAATGCTTTGTCCCTTGCGCTCTTCGGGATTAGTGAGGCAGAGTGCCAAATAAAAAAAATCAGGAGCCCTACTCCTAATGTATTTAAAGTGACACATTAACAGGATAAACAGTCCCCTTATCTGCTGAGTGCATAGGCTTCTTCTAAAACACTACAATCCCATTAACAAGACCTATTCTGATTCCACATCTCTCTCACTATAATATAAGGCTTGTCCACCGATGGGGGTTGTCTGCCAGAGCCAAAGTGGGAGGCTTGGGTGTAATAATACACACATTAAGATTTACTAATCCTTTGTTTGGCCTCTTCAATTGAGACCTTGGTCAAATAAGAAGGGTAGAATGCAATGACACAGTGATTTTAAACTGCATTACAGCATTCATGTTAACCCTCTGCCAAGGAAAAACAAAGAAAATCTGCAAACATATAGATAGATATATATAGATACATATATATAGACTGATACTGAATGAGTTTACTTTCTGTAAAATCTTTCTTCCTGTTAAATTTGAGGGCTATTTACAAAGCCTACCACAAATAACCACCTGTGGTGCACCTCAATTTTACAATTATGCAGGATATTTACAATATAAATGTAAACAAGAGTAAATGAGCCTAGCCACAGTTCATTTGATTTGCTTAAAGATCGTATGCCAGTCTGTTTTGACATGTGTTGCACAGTGCCAAAGAAAGTGTTTTCTGCTGATGGGTTTACTATATTGGTTGTAGAGAGGACATATTTGAAACAAGAATGCGTGAGTGATGTATCCCATAAAGGAAGGCTAAATGTGCGAAAATTCTAGGTAAATGGCCAAATTGCATTAGCTCAACAAAAAGATTGATTGAATAAGTTATGAATAACGTGTTGCATAAGTTATGAATAATGTAACACTTTCCAATAAGCCGAAAAGGTTAGACAAATGTTTTTTTCACTGTCTGGATTATTGCTGTAAGATAAAATACAGATAACAATAATAATAAATAGGCATTACTGGTTGCTTCATATTGCACAGGGCCACTGGACCTGAGCCACTTAAACTCAAAATCATATTCTTCACTTTGCAAAACCTTTAAACTATCACAAAAAAAGATACAACACAATAGCAAACAGCAAACGGAAAAAGCAAAAAAAACATTATATGACCTCTTTAAAAGCTGGTAGTTAAATAAATGCTGGCGCAGATTTTCAGCGTCTGCAGATCCCTGTGCTGTTCAGTTTTTTTTTTTCTTAATCTGCTCTGTAAAGTGACTTTGAGGTCGTGAAAAGCGCTATACAAATTCAATTTATTATTATTATTACACAACTTGCTGTCTTGTGACGAGAGTCTTGAAGTCATTGTGGTGTTCACACTACGTGACTTATCGGCAACAGGGGGTCACACAGTACACGAGCTGACAATGATTGGTCTCCAAACCACATTTTGTCAAAACACACACACACACACACACACACACACACACACACACATGTGAAAAGTGGCATGAGAAATGACGCGAAACTACACATGAAACAGCAGTTGTTTATTATTTTAAAGATAGCGATTATAAAGACAAAGAATCTGGGTGAAAGAATGATTAGCACACGTGGGTAGCAGGGATTGTCTGTGATACAGAGAGAGCTGGAGGTGAGCAAAAAGTGTTTTGCAGTAAAAAGGAGCTGCCTGTTCCGCCAGCTACCTGCTCTCATTGGCTGGATGTGGATGTCGACTGGCGGCCGCCGATTGAGCAATTTACCCCTGATCACAGCCCGACGGCCGCTGAGCTCAACGACCGGCAAATCGGGCAAAAAAATCGTGTAGTGTGAACTAGGCTTTAGAGGAATCACGTTTTCTGACGGCTCTTTCAGAGGTGTGTTAAGCAGGCCACAGACTATTTTAATGTTGTTCAGAGTTTTTCAAAGTAAAAGCTCAGTTCAACTCCAAATACACCATTACAGTAAGCAAGTACATGTTCAGTGGGTGGGTCCATCCACTGTGCCAGAGGAGGTCCTATGCCACACAGATCCCTCCATGACGTCAAGAAGGGAAGAAATTCAAACGGCATACTTGCACACACATTTATAGAAAGAATAAGTAGGAGAAAAAGAGAGAATGTTTTTATTTTGTATAATCTTGGACCTTTAAGATTTTGGTGAAGCTGGCAGTCTGCTTTATGAGCTGTATCATCATCATCACATTGATCTCAGATGCTGGATGGTTTCTGTGATCGCCCTGCTTGGACCGTGGTTCTAGGGTCAGCAGTAACAGCAATGGCCTTGTAACAACAGAGTGATGTGCTAAGTGTACCAAACTGAAAACACACTGGTCAAGGATGAATTTATGATGGTAATTCGTGTGGGACTCCTCCATATCCCAGCATGTGGTTGGGGAGGAAGAGAAAATCACAAATAGCTTGGTGAAGGATTTGATACATGATGGGTCATGCCTGGGTCGGGGGATGTTTCTGTCCACAGCCAACTGCCACTTGGTTCAGACTCGTTTCTGTTGTATTCCTATTTTCTTGCTTGACTTAAGCCTCTCCTCACTATCCTCAACCTGAAATAGCTTCAGGATAATCCTGCTCTAGTTATTGCGTATACCACTGAGGATTCAGATTTTTGACAGTGGGCTCTATTGCTTCTTCTATTCTTGATTTCCTCCTTGTCTGCATCTCAATTATCTACTTTTACAGTATTCTCTCTCTGATTCATGGTCTTGAAGTTGTACCGTACCGTGTTTCTGTCCTGATGGAGGGTCTACACAGGCATGTTGGCAATCTCAGCCCCAAGTTCTGCACTGCTAAGAGAGGTCCTTTGCAGATGAGCAGATCTGGATAATTCCATGATCGCAGAACCATAACTTATAACTTTCAGCAAAGTCTGTACATGTTGACAGGTTTGAGCCAGCCATCTAGGTCTTGGCACAAAATCTGGATTGCTGCTGTGTCCCTCTGGTTGTTCTATTTGCCCCTTAATGAATTTTGTCACAGTACTGGCACTGAAAACTTTGCAGAGGTAAAGGGAAATCTGTCCGTGACAACTTTCTTCTTAACAGGAATTGATCTAGGTTGACATGATGAGCTTGACACCTCGCCAGCTGCTTGTAGGATCCATCTTCAGCCTGGAACGGATTTAGTGGTGACATCCATGAAGGTCTTAATCAGTCTCAACCAGGAGGTGGATCATGAGGTAATACTCTCCAACTCCACCAATATAGTCATTGTAATAGTGCATCCTTTAATGACTTCTAGGTTAAGCCTGTGGCAAAGCAACATTACTGTGCTGGACAGGAAGATCATTACAGATATAATATGCACAATACACCAAACTCGGCTGTCCATCATGAGGAAACTTTTCAAAAGATGGGCCTGCAATGAATGCTTGGCACAGTTATTGGTTTACTGCTGTGCTTTTTGTGCTGAATCACCATTTTCTTTTTTCAGAACATAATCACCAATCTTCTGTTTATATCTCCAAGACATGCAAATATCACCTATTGAATGATGGTTCCTCTGACAAAAATACATCACACTAAAAAGTGGATGACCATGCGCAGAAAGATTCTATTCATTCAAAAAATTAATCAGAGTAGTGCAATTAATTTTGAACAAAATAAAATACCTTTCAGATCATGAGGAATTTTCATTCTGATTGGGCTCTTATTCAGATTATTGGAGGAACAAGTCTATACGCAAATACACTTTTTGAAAGTGAAACTTCTGGTTTGGACAATTAATTAAAATATAGCAACCAAATCTCACTCCATGATATCGTCACATAAGATGCATCATAGGTACTTCTCTGACATTATTTTTCAATGGTATGTTTGATCAATTTCTGCCTTGTTACACCACCTAGTGTTGTGCTGTTTGCAGTTGTGCATTTCATTCTCAATTGCTAAATTTTGAGGCATTTAACATATACTTGTCCATTACCATGTTAGCTTTGGATCTTTGTGACCAGTGGGCTCATTCCTCTTTCCTCCCACAGGGCTACGTTTATCATCAATTTGTAGCTCAGTGTGGGTCTCCTTTTCTGAGCAAATGCAGTTTGGGTTGACAACCCACTGCCCCAGAAGCTCTTTTCCCATCTTCCCAGTCATTGCTATTTTACTTTTCAACTGAGCACTATGTTTGTGGTTGGCTCTACTGTAGTATAATTCATACATCATTGTACTGTACTGTGTAGTGTGATCAAGACGGTGATGATGAAGAATTTTAAAGGGGTCATATTATGCTCATTGTCAGGTATTTTCGTCATGCTGCACATTTGCACATGTGCAGTACCTAGATAAGGACTACTAGCCAATCAGAATTAGAGTAGGGCGGGTCCTGAAAAGCCGGTAAACATCTGTATATATCATCCATAAAGTTGTACTGTACACTGTCTCTACTATCACAATAACAACTTTATGTCCATAGACTGCTTGGAGGGTAACTAATGTTTGGAAGGGAGAGGAGAGGCAGCAGACGGACGTCTTGTCACTGTGCTGCAGCACAGTGTGTTTTTCCACTGGTGTTTTTGAGGGCGTGTCAAACTAGCCGCTAGGCGAGCATTATGGCGTGTGTTTTCTTGTGACGTCACAAGAAAGCAAAATAACAGGCTGGACTACAAATCAGCTGTTTTCAGGCAGTTCAGAGCTGTGTTTTCTGTGGGAGATGGAAACTCCTTTTGGGGTGGACTTTGGGCTTTTTCACTTTGCAAACCTATTACATGGACAAAAAAGATATATAAAGACAATAAAGGAGAGGGGAAAAGGCAAAAAGCATAATATGACCTCTTTAAGTCTGTCCAGAGAACTGATACACTTTCCCCAGGAACCTCAGCTGTCCCATGACCTTAGCAGGACTCAGAAAGTTGAATGACAACATTTTGATTTAGGACAGGTCTGGAAGAGCTCCCAGAGCATGAATAATAAAGGTTGAGAGCTAACTCTGACAATCTTAGGCAGTTTAGTAAATCACTTGCTTGGCCTCAGCGTGCTTAAGATAAACTTAAATCAGAATCAGCTTTATTGCCAGGTATGTGTACACATACGAGGAATGTGACTCAGGATTGTACATTGCTCACGATGTGTTTACTTATACAATAATACAATAACACAATAATAAAATAAAATCAGACACAAACTACAGAATAGACAACACTAATATACACACTATGAATAAAACAATATAGACATACTGTGAAATAGTGCAGTGATCAGAGTGCAAAGGATGCAAGAGTAAACTATTCTCATTATGTGCATGTTGAAGGTGGATATGATGTAACATAGTGCAAAGGATGCTGGAAAAAATAAATAAGACCTATGACCTTATGACCTGAGGTAGGTGTATTGGTATACAGTAGGTACAATATGATAAAGTATGAACAGCACTGAAATAGAGAATGGTGAATAAATAAATAATAAGTGGAAACCAGTAAACAGGTGCTGATTAGAGGCAGAGTTACTGGGTTATTGCACAGGAATTGTTCCTGACACTGTGAGTCAGAAATCAGCTGTTCAGAGTTATGGCTTGTGGGAAGAAACTGCTTCTGTGTCTGTTGGTTTTGGCGTACAGTGCTCTGTAGTGCCTACCAGAGGGGAGGAGCTGGAACAGGTTGTGTCCGGGGTGAGATGGATCTACAGTGATGTTTCCTACCTGTTTCCTGACTCTGGAAATGTCCTGAATGGAGGGCAGGTTGGCACCGATTATTTTTTCTGCAGCCCTGACTGTCTGTTGTAGTCTGTCCCTGTCCTTTTTGCTGGCAGATCCACACCAGACGGTGATGGAGGTGCAGAGAACAGACTGGATGATGGCTGTGTAGAACTGGATCAGCAGCTCCTTAGGCAGGTTGAGCTTCCTGAGCTGACACAGGAAGTACATCCTCTGGGCCTTCTTGATGATTGTGTCAGTGTTGGGCTCCCACTTCAGGTCCTGGGATATAGTGGAACCCAGAAACCTGAAGGATTCCACTGCAGACACAGGGCTGTTGAGTATGGTGATGGGGGGCAGAGTGGGGGGGCTCTTCCTGAAGTCCATGGTCATCTCCGCAGTTTTGAGCGTGTTAAGCTTCAGGTTGTTCTGACCGCACCAGAGAGCCAGCTGATCAACCTCCCGTCTGTAGGCCGACTCATCACCGTCCCGGATGAGGCCGATGACTGTTGTGTCGTCAGCGAACTTCAGGAGTTTGACAGATGGGTCCCCTGAGGTGCAGTCGTTGGTGTAGAGGGAGAAGAGCAGTGGGGCGAGCACACACCCCTGGGGGACTCCAGTGTTGATAGTTCAGGTGCTAGATGTGAAGTTCCCCAGCCTCACATGCTGACTCCTGTCAGTCAGGAAGACTGTGATCCACTGACAGATGGAGGCTGGCACAGTGAGCTGGGTGAGTTTGGTGCTGAGGATGTCCGGTGGTGTTGAACGCCGAGCTGAAGTCCACAAACAGGATCCTAGCATATGTCCCTTGAGAGTCGAGGTGTTGCAGGATGTAATGCAGTCCCAAGTTGACTGCATCATCCACTGACCGGTTAGCCCTGTAGGCAAACTGCAGGGGGTCCAGCAGGGGGCCTGTAATGTCCTTCAGGTGGGCCAACACCAGTCTTTCAAAGGATTTCATGACTACAGATGTCAGGGCGACGGGCCTGTAATCATTTAGTCCAGAGATGGAGGGTTTTTTTGGGACCGGGATGACTGTGGAGCATTTGAAGCAGGAGGGAACTTCACACAGCTCCAGTGATCTGTTGAAGATCTGAGTGAAGATGGGGGCCCAGCTAGTCCGCACAGATTTTCAGGCATGAAGGTGAGACACCGTCAGGTCCAGGAGCCTTCCTGATCTTCTGCCTTTGGAAGAGGTGGCTCATGTCCTCTTCACAGATCTTGAGTGCAGGTGAGGGGTCAGAGGGGGAAGGTGACTGTTTGAAGATGGCACTGGAGTGGGGGAGAGGTGTTACTCTGGGCTTTTCAAACCTACAGTAGAAACCATTCAGCTCGTCTGCCAGTCATTGAGTACCAGCAGTGTTGGGGGATGGTCTCTTGTAGTTTGTGACGCAGGGTCGTTGGCTGCAAAGCAATTATTTAGCTTTTCAGCATAACACCTGTTTGGTGCATGGCATCATTATTTATATTAAAAAATAACGACACCATCACTGGAACTCATTACGGGGCAGACGCTATGCACGTGTTGCCATCATCACCAAGCTAAGCGGCTGTAAAGAAAACCAGCAAGCAGCAAGAATTCTTTATACTTTGCCAACTTGGTGAAACACATACTGATATATATTACTCTACAAACGAAGGAAAAGTAAACTGCATATTTTTATATTTTTTATAATTTAATTGACTCCAAAAGGGTAGTTTAAAGCAAGTAAAAACGAGGGGGGAAATGTCCTTGAAAGTACCAGGACTTGGAATAAAAAGGACAGTGGCAGTTCCCTCCAAAAAGGAAATATCAGGACAGGAAACTATTGTCCAAATGAGTTAGAAATGGGATCTGGCAATCAAATCTGATCTACAGCATTTTGGCTAGTCATGGCTAAGGGCCAACATGTAGAGCTACTCCTCTTCATTTTAAAAGAACTACTGCCATTTCATAAGGTCCTGTGTTCTGTACTCATCCATGTCATAGACAGACATTTGTGTTCTAAGCTGCTAAAACTGTTCATCTGAAACACAGTTATTCAAACTGAAAATTCATACACTAATTATAATCAGTATAAGTCATTGAAAGCAGTTTTTTTATACTTTGTTCCTCTGTAAATGTGGGTTTATATGGTATGGCAAGACATGCACAAGCCTGCGATAAATTAGCCACTATAAATAATGAGCCTATCCTGATTTTTAAGAGTTAATTAATTTCCTGTGGGCATGGCTGTGTCTCGTCTGATTAATGATGGTAATGCCATTGGCATGCAGCGTTGGGTCCCCTGTTACTGGATATAAATCAGTGGTGCACTGTAAGTCGTCATGCCCCGGCTGTGTCCAACATGTTCACTCTAACTGGCTTCTTGACCTACGAAACAATAAGGGGGTGAATGTGGAAGTCAAGTACTTTGTTACTCATGAGGCAGTGACAAAGGGGATATGACAAATGTGTATTGTGCATCCTTGTAGACAAGTAATGCCAGCATTCCTTCTACTACCTTCTGAGCCCTATAACCACCAAGCAGAGAGTCTATTACAAAGAACATAAAAAACTGGGACTATACAAGTATTAGGTCATGTCCTTTGGGTTTGTGTGGAGCCTTAGGGAAAAGATCCTGTACTGTTTCACAGAAATTAATTGTGAGTCACACATTACCAGCCCAGTATTTCTACCAATGACCATTTAGGGCAGTGCAGTAGTGTATGACTTGTCATGCAAATATTTAGTACATGCATGATGTAGTTTTGTCTTATGTAGCAAGACAAATATCAAGAACCAAGAACACCACAGTTGCCATACTCAGATATTGTAGGAATAAAACATTTTTTAAAGAGCATCATTGAACGTTCGATAGAGTTCATAACATATGAGATTTTTGAGACTGATACATATTGATTTCAGAGGGGAAAAATTCACAGATTACCAATATGGTGGCTCATATAGTGAATTGTTCAGCTGGAATCAAAATCTTGAAAATCTTTTCTGTGTGGATGGTGGACCAATTTTGCACCTAAATGACTAATCAAAGGTACTCAGAAGGTTACTTTCTTAAACTAATAACTAGAGCTGGGGGATTCATCGAAGTAACCAACAACATTGTAAAGTGCATCTGCGTGTCAAAATGAAGTGCCCTGTCCAGTCAAAGCAAGGATTCTCCTGGAGAAGAAGCTGCAGCTAAAAAACGTCAACAACCATCTAAGGTTAGGGAGTATTTTAGTCAAAAACCCCACAATGTGGTGCTCTGTAAGCTCTGCACATTGGAAATGGCTTATCAAAGCAGTACAACTGCTATATACAAACAGTTGAAGCAACACAAACACTCAAAGCAAAAGGATCCTGTGCACTTTGACGGTAGCGGATGCAAGAGAACACCACAAATTCTGTTAAATGTTTTGTCCCCACACAAGCATGATATATTAAGATTATCAACGCAAAGACAGTGTTTCTGTTGGTGATAGTCACTGAAAATCAATTTTCTAAAAGTTTCTTCATCGTCCCCATGTTAAAAGTAATTTTGGCACCACTGCTGTTATAGTAGTAACATGGTAATGCTTCACCATGTGTCATCTAATGTTTGTCCGATTTCTATTTCCTATTTACTTTAACAGCCATGAGTGAGAAATGGCTTAAAGTGGTCATATTATGCTCATTTTCAGGTTCTTAATTTTATTTAGGGGCTGTACCAGAATAGGTTTACATGGTTAAATTTTCAAAAAACACCATATTTTTGTCATGCAAACTAGTTAGCAACTTTGTGTGACAACACTGCATGACTACTTTCAAACTACCGTCTGCTCAGCTTACACAAGCATTTACAACATATTCAGCGATACAGATATATTTGACCCATATCAGGCCCTCATACATAAATCCTCACAAATTCACCTAGACTCTAGCTTTTGTGATTTAGAAGCTATCATCCCGGCCTATAAATGTGTCCCAGTGTCACAGGAAAATGAATAAATTGTACATGATTGTCACATACTCAGCTGGCCTGATTCCAGTGCCATGACAACTCTGACTGCTGTTTTAACAAACGGAGGTCTGACAGTTTGACAAACAAAAAGTGGTTAAAAAAAAACTTGTATTCACAGAATTGTATATTTTTCAGTTTTAAAATTACCCACTTAACGACGCAATAAAATACAAAAAGTAAATGGCAAAGGACAGTAGAAAACAAAATCAAACAGCTGTAGTGGGGGCGTGATGGAACTGAGCCAAGTGCAATATAAATTTGGGCCCACTTCATCTAAGACTGACTGAGTTTCTACATCTGATCAATGATGGCACATTAAAGCCAAAAGAGACATGTGAAATTACCTATTTGTAGCCATGCTAGCTTTTTCTTCATTACTTTAGCATATGACTAAAAACCTGAAAAAGACAAATTACACAATGTCATGCAACTCATTTGTGCTAATTAGCAAATATCAGCATGTTTACACGCTAAATTAAGATGGTGAACATGACAAACACACTTAACATCGGCATGCTGTCATCGTGACCATGTTGGCATGCTAGGCTTAATATTTAGCTAGATGCACTGCAAGTACAGCCTCACAGAGAGGCTACCATGGGTCTAGACTCCTAGTTTGTTGGATAGAAAAAAAAACAGGATGTTCTCGGGTTCTCGAATGAAGATCAAGAACTGCAATGAGCTAAACACTGAGTCATAGCAGCATTTTTCTTTAATATTTCATTTTTTCAAATAGTATAATTTGTGACATACTATGAAACATCTAAAACCCCCAAAGCATGACTTAACTGAGCTGATTAAGAATGTAATTATATAAAGACTTGAAAATTTCAACTGGCAGACAAAATGCTGCTAATGTTCCATAACCCTACCAAAATAGATTAGTCTATGGCAATCCAATCCAAATGTATATAGTTTCCAGTAATTTCTAATGTCCACTCTCTGTCCACCTCCTTGTGGAATGACTAAAAAAACCTTAATCCCACCTAATTCCTCTCTTTTGTTTTCCCATCCTTTCTAGATAAATAAATAAGCGGGGAATCAGTCAACTTGGCATGGTATACTTTATTAGTGTAAGAGGCTTATCATCAGCATATGAACCCAGTTCCAAATATCACTCAGTACTGTATAAGCTTTCAGCTCTAGATACTGTAGACACTGACAATGAAAATGAAAAGTAAAAGAAGATTAGGAAAAGCTGCAGAGGACCATGGAGACTTTAGCGGCATGGTTGATAGAAAGTGACAGAAACATCATGAAAAGTTCATGTAACAAGTACAGTGAAAGAAGGTCCACTTGACAGTCTATGCTGCTATGAATGTTCACAGTGACATCTGTTCTGGGGAGGAACTGGGAAAATATCACATATTAACTGCAGGCAATGAATCAAGGATTATTCTTGTCCCATACCACCCCCCTTCATTACAGTTGATAGTAAATAATTGGTATTGTAAGGAAAGATTAATTCAAATCTATTTATCTAGCTCTCTGTTGGAGTTGAAGTAATGCTTCACAAACTTCAGCATATTTTTGATGTCCAGTCCTCTTTTATAGCTTCAACCCATCACTCCCCCATGATTGTTGCTGCAATCAGCCACTCATCACTTCTTGTATCAATCATAATTCATCATGTTTCTTATGCCAGTGAGCCTCTATAAAACAAATCGAGCTCATAGTCCAACAATCACAACAAAATTCCAGTTACTTTCCACTTTTCTCACTTTCATTTGAATTATTTGTTTAAAGGTTTGTACTACTGTTTGGGCCATGTTTCAGAGCAGGATATCTGATTTGGTTTGAGGGTACAAGAAATAAACATATTATGCAACTGACTTCAATAGGAGAAAAAAAGGATTCAAAGTCAATAGCAACACTAGCATCTCAACACGTTCCAATAGAAAACAAAAATGTTGAAAATATATCTAAAATATGCTTCTACAATTAGTGGGGCAAAATGTATAAATAAATAAATAAATCCAAAGGGTGTATGCTCTGTATGATGGTCAGTTAAGGACATCAGTAGCTTGTCAGGCTATCTCGACTTTTTTAAACTCAGTCTAAGCTGTACTTTGGTAGCCTGAGGTGTACTCCGTCATCTTTAGCTACACTTAGACTCGGCTGAATGCTAGCATGCTTGTTTAAAATCTTAATCAGAATCAGAAATACTTTATTGATCCCCGAGGGGAAATTCTTTTGTCACAATTGCACACTTGTCAAGGTAGATAGATAAAGAGTATATAAATATAAGAGTATACATATAACATATAAAAACAAATATAAAGGATTGTGGGTATGTACAATATTTACATTATTAGGTGCATGCAACCTGTTGTTTTTGCTAGGATTATTATTATTCTCCCTCGGATACGCATTTTTCAAGGCCTTAGGATAATCGCAGGGTCATGAAAGTTTGCACACACATCAGAACTGGTGAAAATTGCAAATATTCTGTAGTGACTGGGCCTGGGCGTGGCCAGAGGGCTCAATAGCGCCCCCAGAACAAACAATAGGTTTTGGACAAAGCTTCTTTGATCTTCATGAGATGTGGCGGGATAATTGCTCTTATTACAAAGCCCACATTTCTGCTTTTTTTTATGAGATTTTGCTTAACAGGAAGTGAGGCATTTTGTGCTTCTTGCGTCATTTTAAATTATTTAAACAGATATTTGAGGCCTTTAAAATGTTCAAACAGCCACAAAACTTTGCAGCCAGACTAGAACTGGTAATGTTTCAATTTGATGTCATTTTTAAGACTGAGGGTTGCACGTTGGCTCTATAGCACCCCCTAAAGCCTTTTTAGTAGTCACATGGCCAGGGATAGTCAAGCCCTCACGAGACTTTGCACGCTTGTCAAAACAGTTGTTTTGTATTGCTGATATGGTTTGGGGGCGTGGTTGCGGAAAACTGGCTCAATAGCGCCCCCTACAAACTTTCAAAAAAGCAGCCCCTGCCATGCGTTGTACCTAGATGTACCAAACTTGAGTAACCAATGTATCTTCTCCAGACTTAAAAATAAGCCTCTTGGAGCCATACCCTAAACCCAGTGGTGTAGTCTACGTGATACGCAGGTATACGCCGTATACCCACTAGGAACGGTCAAAAATGTCCGTATACCCACTTAAAATAGCGATGATTATACGTAACAATATCGTTTTGTGACAGAACTTTCACACGTTCATTCATAAATTCACCCCGTCTGTGTTGCAAAGCTCTGAAATGACGTTTGCTGCTTCTGTGGCCTGCGACCGGGATCTGACGTCAACTACCAAACAACAATACAGCTGCCTGTCTGTCAGTCGGTGCACGTTTGAAATGAACTAATGTGAATCACTAAAGGAGATGTGAAACTCAAACTACACTCTTTTAGTGTTTTCGTAAGCCTGCAGCTAAAGCTGCTGCCGTTCCAGGTGACACCGCAGCTGCAGCAGATGACATGAACATTAAAGTTACTGAAACACAGAAAATGAGCCAGATGAGGCTGATGCTATTGTAACGTTACCTGGTGAGTGAAAATAGCATATAGGCTTATGTTATCAATAACGCTATCATTAACGGAACTGTAACAGCATTGCTGGTCTATTGAATTGAATCTAGAACTAGTTAACTAACGTTAACGTGGTGCATCTGTGTGTGTGTGTGTACACACACAGTAGTAGAAGTAGCAGTTCCTGGATGCTTGCTCATGCATTTAAGCTGATACAGTATGTACCTAAGTTTGACAGTGTTTTTTGGAAGATAAGTGTGCTTGAGATGATGTGGACCCCTTTTTGTGTCCTCACTGTTCATAATATTCTGTAATGAATGAGTGTTGGTGATAGAACTGCACATTGGCCTATGTTCATTGTTATTACTGCTACTGAAAAGCCTTATTGTTAATAATAGTTGCAACTTGCACTCGCACACAAATGTGCATTGAAAATTGCCAGCTGATAAAACTTGCTCCAGGACCAGATTCATATAACATCAAAGGCTAAATGTAGATCTTAACTGGTTGAGTTAGATGGTGATTAACACTAAACATTAGACATTTCCACCATAAATTGGTGCAGAAAATGTTTCCAGAATGCAGGAAATTTAATCAAGGGCCCCCAGACCCCCCCAATCGTATTCATCAATGAATATTTCTTTAAATACTATTAATATCTTCTAGTCTTGATCTCGTGATTGTCACATCTCATCTGCTAAGTGTGTCACAACTCTAATCTGAGCCCTAAAATGTCCCCACCACTTTTCAACACAAAGTGATGCCCTTTCTCCCACCTATTGGCTCATTGGTCACTGGCTGTTAGTCTTTGCGTTGTTGATAACACATAGCCTAAGCAGTCCTTCAGAATGCTCTCTATTACATGTACATGCATACTGTATGTATTAGTGAGTGTAGTGGTGCTCATGGGACGTCATGCTGGGACGGGTGAGTATGAGGATGGGAGGGAAAAAAATCACAGTATACTCACTAGAGAAAAATACACCACTAACCACTACACTACACCACTGCCTAAACCCAACAGGAAGTCGGCCATTGTGAATTATTTACTCCGTTGACATGCTCCGTACTTTAAAAAACTCCTCCTAGAGCTTTAACCCGATTGACTTCAAATGAGAGTAGCACCATCTTAAGAGCCTTGCAATGTTAAATTGCAAAGCTTTTTTTGATTTGCTTTTTTGAGTTAAATTTTGATGATTCGCCATGAAAAAGGAAGTAGCAAGTAAATGAACTAGACATTGTCAAATCTGTTCCAAATTTCACATGTCAACCCTTTAGAGTCTTACATGTCAATATCCAGTCATAGTGACAGCACCACCTCCTGGCATCATTAAAGGACATGTTTCAGACTTTACCTATAATACCTCATTTTCATTTTTATGACACATAGCAACTTAGGGTGGTCGCAGTGAGACTTTTTAGCTTTCACATGGCTAGGGATGTTTAAAACCTCAAAAAAAACGCATGTCAGAAGGGATGTTCTTTGTTGTCTAATATGGTTGCGAAGTGGTTGTGGAAAAATGGCTCAATAGCGCGCCCTACAAAATTTCTTCCTCCTGTACTTCTCCTTAGCCTCCCTGATCTTCACCTTCAGGTCCCTCTGCATGGCCTTCACCTCCTCCCCATTACCATCTCTGAAAGCCCTCCTCTTAGCATTCAGGATGTCCTTGATGTTACCCACGGTTTGTTGTTTGGGTAACAATGGACAGTCTTTGTTATGACAGTGCACAGAAGTTGATGTAGTCTGAGATCAATGTCCTCTCCATGTGGCTCACAGAGTGCATCCCAGTCTGTTACCTCGAAACATCCCTGAAGTGTCTCAATAGGCCTCCTCTGACCATCTCCTCACTGTCCTTGTGGTCACAGGCTTCCTTTTCACCAGAGTCACATAGCAGGGATTGATGTGAACCAGGTTGTGGTCTGACCTGCCCAGTGGGGGGAGGGGGGAAGACCTGTATGCATCCTTAACGTTAGCATAGTGTGGTGATCATGGTGACGTGGTTGCAGTCACCCGAGATCACTATCAGGGCAATTAAGATTTGACAATCCTGTCTTTTTTAGACAGTGTGTACAACAGAACTGTGTTGTTGTCTTGGTATTTTGTAAATATCACTGTTTTATCTGTGTGAAATTATACCTTTCCTGTTTCGCTCACCTACCTAACTACACACAGTGTACTTTTTAGGTTAAAAATTTTATACTGTGGCCCATACTAGGGATGCAGCGATTATCGCATTTCACTATTAACGGCGCTTTAAAACGTCACGGTTAATTAATCGTAAAGGTTGTGTTTCTGTTGTAGGGAACGCAACTGTGGCAACTTGCATAAAACAAAAACAGAGTTAAAGGAGCGGTGCACCAGCTTAAGTGTCGTGCTTATCAGAGGCTTCTGTACACTGGCTAAACTATGGCAGAAGAACTAAATTTTGAAGCTTTATTTCCACCAAAGAAACGGCTGAAGTCGGTAGTGTGGGAGCATTTCCAGTAGGCAACAGGGCGTTACTGAAGATGACGGATCACCTGTTCAAAAACTTGCCGTTAAAAGGTTCCTGCTAAAGAGCGAATAACTACATTAAACTTGATGCGGGACCATCGCATAGCTTTGAACGTCCAAGTAAAGGTAGGCCTAATACATTAAATTGAATAACGTAGCAAGTTGGTAGGGAATTAAATATAGACTAAACGTGTCACTTACAATCGACGCCGTAGCGGTGAGAGTCGAGCTTTCAGTGCAACGTAAACAAACAAAGCGGATGTAAACTTTCAGACCCACCGCAACAACAGCCCCGCTGCGCTATGAGGCCCATTATTTTCAATGTCTTGGTTTGTTGCTGCATCGAGCAACGTGCACTGCACGGCAAGCATGCCGCGGTCAAAGTAGTTGAACTTTAGCACTGAGCAGCTTCCACGCAGTGCAAATCGCTTCTTTTCTGAAAGGGCCTTTATGGAAGACAGAACGTAGTCCTCTGCAGACCTTCAGTCACTGAACATTTAACGTTACATCATGTAGTCTTCTCCTGTCTGTGTTGAGAAAATGTTGCCAGGTGTAAAAAACTTACATACATCAGGAGATTATAGACTTTCAGAACTATAGGCTACCAATTAACTGCATTCCAGTTAACACTGCACTCAATTTCTTTCTCTCATTTTCACTAAAACACATGTATAGATGAGAGTTGATAACAGTAACAGTTCAGTTTTTCCCCCTCCTTTATAACAATTTCCCCTGGGGGATAAAAGTTAATATTCCTCTTATATTATTAATACTTACATATTATACAAATAATCGTTAATGTAATAAAATATTATAAATCAACTTAAGTCATTACTAGTGTTGGGAAATTAATTAATGCATAATAATCGTGAAACCGTGATTATTTCTCTGACAATAATTGTACAAACAAAATCTGTAATCATTGAATCCCTAGCCCATACACACCACTAGGGCTGTCACCTGGATAGGCACATGAAAGAAAAATTTGACAGCTTGCTCCATTTCCCCAAAAAGAGAAAAGTGCATGTCTTCATGATAATTAAGCATTTAAAAAGCCTTGCTGACACAGACAGCCTGTCTGCAGACTGCATTGGACAGACATTTCATATAAAATGTGCTGACTTTAACCTGAAGAACTGAACGGCAGACAGTGGTCTCAGAGTGGAGTTGTATGAAGGCAATTCAATATTGATTGGAGATGAATGAACAAGATTCTAAAATGGTTTACGTTGGAAATCTTCCAGAGTTTCTCTATGGGTACTCAGATATGTATGTGCTTAAATGTTCTTCTCTGATTGTGAATTGTGCATGCAAAGCAAATTATATATGTGCAGCAGATGTGAAGTGCCATTATGGAATGGCATACATCAAGACATGCCAATAGGTAGTGACAATTCCAAATTACAAGGACACACCTCCCTCATTTCATCCATCCCTCACTCAATTCAAAAAGCATTTCTCAAAAGGAGACGTTGCAATACGCAGTGAAAAGTACTGTATTCTTAGTGTTACAATGTGCCAGCCTGTTTGTAACATGAAATGAAAGAGAAAAAAAAAAGATCATGTTGTGTAGGTGTGTGTTCCTGTTTTTCTAAAGACACAAGGCAGACAAAGAGAGAAAGTAAGATGCAAGGAAAAGGAGTGGCTGAAAATAACTGTCCAACAACAGGGATTCACTCAGCCATGACTGTAAATGTCATAATGGTGTCAGTTCTTTGACTGGCCTCCAACGTCTCTTTCATCCTACTTTGGCCTGCTACTGCAGCACAATATCAATTATTTTCTATGGCCAACAGTCTCCGGGAGAGGTCTCCAGCAGACAGCAGGCCCCACCAGCCAAAGTAGCTGAATGGTCTGGCACAGAAGTGAAAACAATACAGAGACTTTGCATGTCGTCCCTTTAGAAATGGAAGGTATAGGCTGCAGTTTAGACGAGCCTAGATCCAAACTATTAAAACGTATTGCATTTGTTAGATAAATGTTAACGATGTACTTCTTTTTTTGGAAGGTTTTGTGTTGTTATAACATATTGTTTCCAATTAGTTTTTCACGTAGGAACATAATCCCCAAAAACATGTTTTAAAATTACTGCACTGTGCCTTTACACTGTCGCACAGCACAGTGTGGTTTTATGTACAACTACATTCAAACACAACCACAAGACTTTAATAACCCTTCATGTTCTGACTTAACACAGCATTATTCAGGTACTGATCACATCAAAAATGTTACCCTGGTGTGCTGTCCTGCTGATTTCCTTATCGCACAAAATCACATTTGATGGCTTAGCATCTGGGGTGAAATCTTTTATGTAACAGTATCCATTTAGGATGTCCAAATAAGTTTGCCAGTGAACAGTATATAATCAATTTAGCTATCTTTGTTTGAAAATATGTTTTCTTATACCTACACAATCAAACCTGATGCATCAGTCAGACAACAGCAGATCACTAGCACAACTCATCTAATATAGACCACATACTTGTCTCTGTCAGTCCGTGTTAGTTGTCTGAATTCAACCCCATGTGTTCTTTCCTGAGCACCACCAGCATCTCCAACAGAGCCGCCTGCAGAGTCTGAGATGTAATCTCCTCTGCTTTCCCTTCCATAGTTGTCCCCCATTGTGCCACGGCCCTGTGTTTTTGAAGCTAAGGTAAACCTGCCTCCGTGTGGTTTCTCGATCACTGATTGTGATCAGAGGTCTGTAAGTGGATTTCTATCTCACCTGGATTCACTTGACTGGTACATTGATTCGTATCTGAGCCAAAGCAGTTTTAGATGAGGAGATGTAGGCGTACGTTATGGATGGGTGAATTAAACACTGTACGTGCTCATGTGATTGCTTCTGCATGCGTATTTATTCATGTGTGTCCAAAGAAGCATAATGATTCAATGTGATGAGATGGATTGATTATTTGATTTGGCTCGCATGGTGTAATACTTATAACGATATGAAGTAAAATTATGATCTTTTTAAGATATAAACATTGTTTTTCTGTTTTCTCATACACAAAAACACACTGGTGTCTTCTTGCCGGCTAACATTAAAATCTGAAAAGAGAAGAAAATGTCCGCTTTATGCACAATGTGAACAGACAGTGGTTTCCTTCTCAAGTAAGTTCACACTGTATTTTTTACAGAATAGAGGTGACACTATTAGGAAGTTTATCTAAATGAGTACTGCTTGACCTTGTTATGCAACAGGAGTCAGCGATGTGAATACAATCTTTTCCCATGACGTCCAGTACAACATAAAATGTTAAAGCAATAGATATCCTAGCAATAGTATAAACAGCATGGCAGTTTAAAAAAATGTATAGTGTCTTATGCTATCTACAGTTATATCACCCCTCCCTATCATCTAATATGATGAAGTGTGAATCAGCCTCGTATGTGGCCGGTCTTCTGTTTTCTGATTTCTTCTTGGTCAGACCACATCTCTTAAGCAGGCCCTCAGACACTCTGAGACCGTATCATATGACCATAACAGACGGCCTCTGTCAGATGTCATTAGCTATCAACTCTGTTCCTTTAGACAGCAGACAGTGTTAAGAAGTACACACTGCAAGGGGAGAGGCACAAACACCAGGAGCCCCAAGCACAAAGAATAAATGCATGCATAAATGCTCACACATGCAGCTGTTTACGTGGCAACAAGTAGATGTCCACAGATATAAAGACACACAGCCTTCAAAGCACCAGTGTGTATGATTTTGTGGCATCTAGTGTGAGGTTACAGATCCAAGTAGTGTTTGGTTTGTCTGTTCTGGGCTGCAGTTGAAAAGTAAAAAAAAATCTCCTTTCCTCCACTTTTCCTTGACCTTGATGGAAAACATCATGAGGTCAAGGAGAATTCATAAGGACTTAAGGCCCATTTATACTCCTGCGTAGGGTCCGTGCGTGTTGTTGTGTAGGTACGTGCGTACCTACACCGTAGGCTACGCACGTAGCCATGCATTTATACTTGTGCATAGGTGTGTCCGTCATTCTGCAATTACACCCCCAAACGCTAGTCTGCAGTAGCACTACAGCGTCCACTGTGTTGACCTTTGCCGGCCGAGCAGTCTAACTTCCAGTTTAGCGCTCCGCTAACGTAAATGGGGGTAAAATTGTAAACGTGCAGCTGGTGTAGCCTTTTCAAATGTTACTGACCGAATGGATCACATTCTGATAGTGAAACGAGTCATTTCGCTCGGGTTGCGACAGTCAAATATATTGATTCACTGTCTTACAGCCCCGTTTTGGCCGCTAGTAAATGTTACTTCAAAGCGTGGGGTACTTCCGGTCCGCTCGGAAGCATTGCGAGGCTGCCCAGCTGACCAATCACAGAGATTTTCTAAGCGACGTAATTATGCAACGTTTGCGGATTATAATGCGGATGTTACTGATGTGACGAGCCATGATGAAACTACAATGCTCTGAAGATGGACTACAAAAAGTGCATCTTTGACACTGCGCCATCTTAAGTTGGACAACACGGTGGAATATATTGGGCTACTTCATAACCAAGATAGCAAAAAGGCATAGGCCTATAGGGTAGGCTACCAGTCACCAAATAATGGAAAGGGTTTTCACATTGAGAATGCTTGCATGCTCACACTCACCCTCCTGCCCACCTATATTTATCAACCCGAATGCCAATTATCTGTAAACAGTGTTTCCCACAGAATGACAGCGTAACTGTGGCGAGAGAGAGAGAGAGAGCGTGAACACTTATTCGTGTATCATAATGTATGTCTGTATTGCAAGGATTTTGCTAAATGTGGTCAATGGATTTTGTCGATTGAGTTTGATAATGTGTGTCGCTTTTAATGTTGCTGCCATAAGATATTGTGGGACAGAATTTTCTCCTTTCCTTTCGTAAAAGGATGATCCGGTGTACCCTATGCTAAATGAGATAAGAAAGGAAGCATTGAAGCACCTCTTATCATAGCTGCTACTGAAATTCTTCCGGTTCATTTCACTCAGTTTCCTAAGCAAAAAAGACTTTTCGACCGCAGCCTTGGGCTACTGTAAAAACATGGTGGTGCAACATGTCAGACTTCGTGGAAGAGGCCTTGTTCCCTCTGTAGATACAGAATGAAAGACTCATTCTAAGGTAACAAACACAGCAACTCTTATTTCCAGGTGATAGTACACAAATGAAAACATACTTATGAATTTTATATTCAATATTAATATTGAATTATAGATTCCTTTTGTATCATAATGATAAATGGCTCCAAGGCACGCCTTCGGAAAAATCAAGGTAAGATAAATGCGTGTCTGGAAGTATTTCTTGCATCGAAGAAAAACAACTTTGGACAGAGTTAATAACTTTTTAATTGGTTATAGCATTAGCAGACTTTTGTGTAATACTGATTTTAAAATGCATGTAAAAACACTGTGCTCAAACATTTTTGTCCAGTGCCAAGCAGTCTACTTAAGCGGATGTTGACCACTTAGATTATCCTCCCTTTGGCTCCAGTGATTTTTTGGCTCTGTCCCTCTCCTTCTGCTCAGCATTCCTTGTTGCCGCCTCCAAGATCCCACCACATTGAAAAGTAAACATTTTCTGTCAGTTGATTTCTTAAAATGGAGTGCATATAAGTTCCAACACCATAGTTCCCCTAGAACATTTTTGTCAAATAAATCTGAACCTTTGACACTGTGATGAATGCTGTGCCACCTAATTTGACAGTGTTCAGTTCCTTGAGTATCAAACAAACTTAGTTATTTTCAAGACCAAACAAGCTTAAAAAACAGATTCAGCCAAGCTTTAATCCAAGCTCGAGAAAGACACAATAATGCACACAGGGTTAAACTGCTTCCTTGAAAAGGCAGGCTGTAAGTATAATAATAATAATAATAATAATAATAATAATAATAATCTTTATTTGTAGAGCACTTTTCAAAAACAAGTTACAAAGTGCTTTAACAAGTCTAAAGACAATAATACCCAAAAGACAACAATACAAAAAACAATACAAGATAAAAGCAAGAAAAAAAAGACTAAAATACACGTTTAAGATAAATATAAAATTGTAAAATAGAATAGAATAAAAGGGATAAAATAAAGTCCATTAAGATCGGGAAAGGCTCTCCTATAAAAGTATGTTTTAAGAAGGGACTTAAAAGAGTTCACGGACTCAGCTGACCTGATTTCCTCAGGCAGGCTGTTCCAGAGCCTCGGGCCCTGACAGCAAACGCTCTGTCCCCTTTAGTAATGAATGTTTATTTCAAGGTCCACAAACAATTAAATTCCACAAAAAGAGTAAGTGAATTCAAAAGTACTATGTATGCTCCTTCAATCACACATCCAAAGCCCTACACTACACTGGGAATTGCAGAAGCTTTTCTGATATAACAAAACACCAGATATACAGTGTACTATGGAATATTCAAGTTGTAATGGTTCTCAGGTCCAACACTACACAGAAAATCACAAAAAATCTCTCAAAAACATATTTACAACTAAGGAATCATAATGTTTCCTGCTGTTAATGTGCTGAGTTATTGCAGAATCATCACAGGCATTGCTAGGCTGCACAGGGCAGGCTGAGAAAAAGAAAAGATTAAATATGCATTAGCGTTAATAGATGCTCAGTGTTTTCAGATGCTCCACAAGATGAAGGTCTCCATCATTAGATAATCTGTCTTTTGAGCAATGGCTTTTAGATTCAAATTTGACTGCCAAAATTCCTCACATGACACATGATAACATGAGCCCACTCCACCATAGTGGCAGGTGCTGTAGCCACTGCATTAGCTAAACAATGTGTCATTTGTATATTAGTAAGTGTGAAAAAATCATGAATTACACAAACAAAATAATGTCAGAATGAAAAACAATTTGTAATACACTGTCCATGTTCCAATAGCCAATGGCAATGGTTTTTAATAGAACTTTTTCTTTGGTAACCTAATACCTACAACTAAATACAACAAAAGGGAAAGTGAGAATTTTTTGTGATTCACGGTAACCACCTTCAGACATGGTTATCTCAAAATGTGAAAAACCCACTCAACTCTAAACACTCTTTAAAAACACTCTGTTTCTACATAAGCTAAGTTCCATTTTTATTTGATTCATCTTTGTTTTGTCTGTTTCTCCTGATAATCTGATTGTGGCGTTATTGCAAACTGAAACATTGAATTGTTCAGTCAGAAGTGCTGACTTAGAGCGATTTCTGTTTTCCCATTTATCTAGGTAAGACGAGGTAAGTTTATTTGTATAGCACCATTCATTCAAAAACAAGGCAATTCTAAATGCTTTACATAAGAGAAAGACAATATGAAAAGATATAAAAGAAACACAAGGCAATATAAAAAGACATAAGTAGGATTTTCAATAGAGTAAAACAAAATTAAATACAACATAAAAATAAGCTTAATAAGACACAAATAGTAGAATAAAAATTATAGCGCAAGATATGAATAAATAGTGCCAAATTCTCCATATAATTTATTAATGGCAAAATGCAAAGAATGCAATTGCCCTGATTTAAAAGACCTGAAAGTTAGATCAAATCTGTTCTGAATCATCTGCAGGTTTCTGATTGATCTGCTTTTTAGACACCTGTAAAGACAGCATTATTATGATGAAGTCCTCAAATTCTTAATATATTAAGGTAAAATTTTGTAATTGTCTTAACGAATAGATATCACCATGAAACTTTCCTAGTTGATAACTTACCTTAAGACAATATTTTTTGTATTACAGGTTTTCTGAAATAGTATGCTTAAATATGCGAAGTAGGCATGGCCTGATGAAATATACTAATCCATTTCAACTGAAATCTGAACCTGGAAGTTCAAAATTATTGTTTTGTTTTGTTGATACATTATCTGTTGATGAGGAGCGCAGCGCGACCCCGCGATCAAAGCCTTATAAAAGGTCTTATATAAACCCTGTCACAACCATTCACAAGAAATTAATTTAAAACGTGCCAAAACTTTTAACATATGGACACTTAAAAAGCAACCATTCATACAGCAAATTGTAGCTTATACAGTCCATGTGATTGATCAATCGACAACAAAGTCAAAGTAAACATTAGATAGCCTATAGGCCTAACAAGCAAAAATCAAATCATACCCAATTTATCCACTCCTTTTTGTCAACTCAGTGTTGGGCAAGTTACTCAGAAATAATAGTTATTACCAACTAGTTACTCAGCATATACTCCTTAAAAAGTAATATTAGCTACTCTACCTACTTGTCTGACTTACTTACTGGGTGATATAACGCCACTCTCTCCCGATCACAGACTATAGTCCAAGCATCACTGGCAGTAGCGGTCGGCGTTACTTTGAGTTTCACTTTGCTGTGTTGTTTTAGCTGATGCTTCAATTAGCCTAAGTATAAATTCGCGGTCAAAAACCTTTTGCTGGTCGCACAAAGTTTACAATGGACAACAATGTTCTTTGCATCTTAGACTGTGACACAATAATGGCAATAAAGTTACTTACAGCTGTCGAAGATACCTCTCTCCCTGTTCTCCAGTCTTCCTTTAACTTTTTGGCTAACAGCTGACTTTAACAAAAAGGTCCAGTGACGCTGAGCTGCAGCACGGTTGCGCATTCACGTCAGGGATGATGGTTCAGTAGCGCAGCGTTACTTGGATTAGTAGCCTAACTGTAATAATATAACTGTTTTGGAAATAGTAATCCATTACATTACTCTTTACTGGGAAAAGTAAAATTGCAGTACTGCCCAATACGTTACGTACCACTGATAAGCGAGAGCGACTGTGGTACACACTGCGCAGGTGTGGAATTGGCAGCTGAACGCAAACGGACATCCTTATTGATCCTTGGAAAGGAAGAAAACTTTACACACGTCAGCTTGTAGATGTCCTCAAATCCTTTCCATTTCACTCGGCCAGCTCCTGTACCCCCCCGCCTTCTTTTTTTTTAAATTACACATCTGCATGATTCATGTGGGTCATATTCAGGTCGGAAAACCCGGAATTCCGGATTAATCCAGAAAAATCACATCCCTATTAAAAACTTGAAATTATGTAACAGGTCGCAGTGGATATTTTACAGGCACGGACCAGGCAAAGCAGCATTGAACACACAGGGTGCAGATGTTGGTTTCGGTTGTTTGATAGGTTGCTTCATTCACAAGTAAGCGGGTAGAAAAATACAATTCCGGGTAAAAAAAAGATGACGGCATAGTCTGCCGAAGCCTCCCTCCACTGCTTGTTTGGGTGGGTGATTTGCAGGCTGATTATTTTTTTAATAATAATTTTAAAAAACTGCATTAAGGCGCAATAAAATTATTGTTGGCGTTAATTAATTAATGCGTTGATGCATAACGCGTTAACGTGCCCAGCCCTAGTTAGAATGCTAACTTTTAGGAGAAATCTACAGAGCACAGAGACAAACTGCAATTACTATTGTATTAACTGGAAGACGTTTTGGCACTTTTAATCACTGATTTGTTCAATGCACATACTCAATGCTCTTATGGGACTGTAGTCACCTGGTATAATATATATAAATTAAAGTCGTCTGCATAATCATAGTTATATATTGTTGTTTTCCATAATCTGCGCAAGTGGGAGAATGTAGATGTTAAACAGAAGAGGCCAGAGAATGGAGCCTTCAATTACTTAATCTTTCAAATTAGAATTCAAACACTGAGTTTAGTACTGTGCCAGAAAGTCCAAAGCAGTTTTATTATTATGTAGCCATGGCTTTTTCATTTGGTTTAGTCATTTAAAAAGTAGCCTGGATTTATTTTAAACCTGCAATTATTTCAACAAAAGGAATGGCATTTACAGATCCCTTTAGAAATCTTGAGTTAAATTAATACTGAAAATGCTCCTCAGGGAGGCATTTACATCTCATGGGGCAGGGGTAGCAAAGACACACATACAACTTTTTTGTCTTTGTTGGATATCATCAATCATCTTTCTGAAATGTGGATTGTTATGGAGTCTTAGACTCCCAAAGGCCACACAAATATGGGAAAAAACTATAATAGTATAATAAATGTTTCTTGTCACAACTTGGATGAGGTCACCACTCCAGACCACTAAATTATGAAGCAGCCCCTGAGCCATCTATAATGTGAAAGAAAAGCTGTTACATACACAAAACCTGTCATTACAAATGTAGATTTAGGAGCTAGGAAGTGCCTGGTAATTACCTGGAACAAATACGTCTTTTATTTAGGCATAGTAGTGGCGAACAATCCAGATTCCTTGAGCAAAATGTCTTCTGTTAAATACGTTATGTGCTGTTCTGGGGTCTCAATTATAAATATTGTGTATGTACAAAACAGGGCTGGAAACATGCGTACGCCACTTCTCAAGCAAAGGTTGTGATCTATAAAAAAACAAACCTGACAGTAGAATGTGTGTAAGTAAACTCTGAACCATGCGTACGCACATAAAGAGGAGAAAAGAGAAACGACGACTCACATGGCAGTGAGTGGACTGTTTGTGTAGCCTAAATGTTTAAACACAAGCGGAATGCATTTGGTTTACTATCTTTTCAAATGGGGGAATCCATATTAGTACCTTGGTCATCCCGTCTTGCGTGTGTGTCCCCCTCCAGCCAGCGACGTCACAACTCAAGATGGATGCCCCTTCCTGCAGATCTTTTATAAAGGGGTGAAGCTCCGGTGCCCCCTTCCTCTGGTGCACGAGCGTTGTGTGAAAGTGCATTTTTACCCACCAAACAACATGCTTCAGCTTCACTAAAAGGAACGTCAGTGTCACACTGAGTTAAATTTCGTTTTGTAGCTTTTCTGTCAGAATTTGCCATCTTTTCTTCCTGCAGTCAGTGCGTATTAATATTAATGAGGGGTGTTTCACTGACCATTTATAGGCAACTATGGGCGTTTGAAGGGTCGGACATGCGCCACATTTGAAGTTGATTGTGATTTATAAAGGGAACTTGCTTACAAATGTAATAAGTCTGAATATTTTTTGGCGTACGCCATTTTTGGCTTTTGGGAGTACGTACACTTTTAGTGACAATTCTACGCACAGTTTTAGTAATGAGACCCCTGAACTTATCAGCAAGAGATACAGCATAAATGTAGGCCACAGGTACTATACACAAAGTTGTCACCAAGTGGTGAGTCAGAGTTTCACCTTTAGGATTTATTATAGCATCCTGAGTGGGAATACCTGTTCCACTTTGTGTTGCTGTAAAACAAGGGACCACAATCCATGTGCCAAAAAGGTACTAATACAGGTCAACAGTGTTGTTTGCATTACAAAAAAAAAAATGTTTGCAAAGGAGTGCAAAATTTTTCAATGCATGATGGCAACCATCTAGAGACTAAAGCCCAACCGATATGTGATTTTTAAGTCCAATACCGATTCTGATATTTGAGCTTGTTAAAATCTGATAGGCAATATATTGGTTTTTTTTTTCGCCTTATTTTAAGAAACGCATGACATAAACAAAGATTATCTCTTACATTTTGTTATGTTGAGACCATTAGGGTTGGGCCGATAGACGATGCCATCATCCATTGGCAATGGCTGACAGACATCACGGCGTTGAGCCTGCATTGTGATTGTCAAACCCCCCCCCCCCAGTAAAAAAATTTCAAATTTTCACATTACGCTTTCACAGGATGGTGTAATGTGCACGACCATTCGTATTATTGTTAGTATGCTTTGTGCCTGCCTCGGAATTCTCACACACCTGCACCTCAGGTAAACACCCCGTCTTGCCCTGCCTCTCTCCCCCCACCTGCTCCATTATCACGTTATCACGACAGCAGGTAAGCCGCACGTCGGCTTATTAATGACGCAGCCTATCAAACAACTGAAACCAACATCTGCACTCTGTATGTTCACTGTTGCTTTACCTGGTCCATGCCTAAAATATCCACTGCGACTTGCAACGTAAGTTAATAGTCTACCAATTTCTTTTACCGAGTTAAGTCTGTGCAAGAACATGCACATAAGACGACTGCTGCCCTCCCCCACAATGACATCGTCCATCCCGATGTTTCATTGTAGACTTCGATCATGAAAAGTTTGTTATCGCCCAACCCCAGAGACCATGAAGATACCATGACATAATGCAGTATAGGGCTGCAGCTAACAATGATTTTAGTATTCGAAGCTTCAATGATTATTTCAATGATTCATCGATGCCTTGTTTAAGAAGTAATTTTCTTGCCGCGGTGGCATTGCCTCCCCCCGTAACGGGATCAGCTGTGCACGTTTATAGGTGATAGATATTTATTGGTCCTTTTGGAAATTCATAGCATGTCATACAGAAAACGTCAGCCCAACAACCAGAAAGCTGCTTTACAAACACAAACATCACCCGAGTGCTATACAAGTTATATTAAAGGTTCATGCAGACTACACGACTTTCAGCGTCGGCCAATAGACGTGCCGTTCACACTACGTGACTGATCGGTGACAGGGACACACATACACACAATACACGAGCTGACAGCTGGTCTCCAAACCACGTTTTATCAAGAAAACACACGTGAAATGAGAGATCCTGAACACGAAACAGCTGTTGTTTGTTATTATAAAGATAACAGTTATAAAGACAAAGAATCTGGGTGAAAGGATGGACTAGCACACGCAGGTAGCAGGGATTGTCTGTGATACAGAGAGAGCTGGAGGTGAGTTAAAAGGTGCAGCTCCCCGACACCCAGTTAACTCATGACTGTGAGGTTACAACTCACGGCCCAAAAGGAGAACAACAAATCCACGTGTGTACATTTTCATCTGAGGACTGCGGCTTACTTTGGCTAGCCTTCAACTACGGCTGGACGGATATGGCCAAAAATGTTATCACGATAAAAAGTTTCATATATCTTTCATATCTGATCGATAATTATCACGATAACTATCAAATCTTTATTTCAATTTTTTTAGTTTAAAGGCAGATTTTTGCTACTGGGGGAAAGTTGAAGAAACCTGATGGTTAATTGTGGTTTAAACTCGTCTTTATGGTCAACACTTGATGCCAAACAGTGGATCACTTCACAAATCTGAGGTAGAACATTCAAAACAATTAAAAGCTTTTTTTCAGTTTTTCCTCAACAAAATAACCATCTTAATAAAAAAAAGTCCTAATTCGTGTATGATTCAAGTGAATAAAATCAAACATTTATTGAATATTTATTGAACATTTGTTATATTGTTACTGAAAAAATTATATTTTGCGATAATTATTGTTATTGTTTTATTGTCCAGCCCTACCTTCAACTCAACAATCAATCAGGATTTCAGTTAAATGCTAAAGTTGCTGTTACCTTGTCTGTGGTCCCCTGACAGAACACCAGCTGCTTTTTGTTCCGGTGCCAACGTGCTGTTGCCGAGGTGACATAAGTTTTGTTTTACGGTGGACGGACGGTAACATTACAGAATTGTTGTTTTCTTTAGCTTGAAATAATCCCATACTTGTCACGATCCTGTCCTGAGTTTCTCTGAGTTATTGTTTTATCGGTTCAGTATCTGTTATTTAGTCTCTTTTGGTTCCATGTGTGTTTTCCCAGTCCTGTGCCTTAGTTCATGTCGTAGTATTCGCTTCTAGTTCTTTCTCTGCATCATTTTGGTTTAGTCTGCTCGGTACTCTGTGTTCTAGTTCTGTGTTCTCGTTTAGGCTTTATCTGTTATGATCCCTGGGTTATAGTTGGTCGGTGTTTATCTGTTTAAATGGGTTTCTGTTGTCGGAGTTAGATTCTTGTCTGGTATTTTGTCTGCCTGTGAGTGTTCCGTCTGTTCCCCCAGTTATCTCTGTCTGCCTGCCTCTTTGTTCCCCTTTGCTGTCTCTGCCTGCCTGCCTCTCTCTGTTTTCCCCTGCTCTCTCTCTGCCTGCCTGTGTCTCATTACTCTCATGTCTGTCACCTGTGTTGCTCCCGCCCTATTCGTTAGTCCCTGTGTATATATATATATATATATATATATATATATTGTCATGCACTGCCACAATGACTACTTTCTACTATGTTGCATATTCACATCTAGTTTATCCCTTTACCAGCAATGTTAATTCTATCCAAAGCTACGAGAAACCATTTCAGGACCACACCTGGCTCTAAAACATATCGTCTATGATACAGAGACCCAGAGGAATCGCTGCTGTTGAATAAATGACAGTCTACAACGAGGACCAGCAACTTTGGGATTTCACACCATCAGATTCAAAAGAAGAGGTAACGTTAGAGAACTTAGTTAGGCAGAAAGCCGTGTTAGATACTTGCACAGCTCACGTTCATTCACAAGTCCACTCTGGTTCAATCATTTCTGACACGCCGATTGTAACTAGAGACAAGCAGCTCGCAGATATACAGTATTTAGAATACGTTAAACACTATAGTTTAATCGCTCATTAACATTAGCACTCCTCCACTGATAAACACTGCATTGGCTTTGGGGCTAATTTGGCAACGGGCAGCGTTTGCTGTTGTAAGTTATGTTTAACGATATTTAGAAGTAATGAACTAGGGAGAAATGAGGGGACCATTCACTTGAAGTGCTGCGCTGTTTCAGAATAAATCTACAATCACATCTGTTAGCCTCCACCACTAACCTACTGTAACATTATACATCCTGCTGCGACCCGGGAGAGTGCAGTGAGGAACAGGAAGGTTAGCAAGTCGGGTATGAATGTTTTCAGGAGAGGAAAAGTGATAAGGGCTTCTTTTATTATTATCTAAGTCATGTAATTGAAGTGACAAATGACCAACTCACCATGAACACTGAGTGTGAGAGCTAACAGTTCTGTGGTGCTGCAGTGTTATTAACAGAGGAGCTGCTGAGTGCCCTCTGGTGACTAAACTATGCAACACTCATGAGATGACGGAAGATCCAACTGTTTCTTTTTTAATAATCATGTATCGGCTGTTGCCGATGCAGATATATGTGCAAATAGCTTATATCAGCCGATAATGAAGATCTGAAAAACGATAAATCGGTCGGGCTCTACTATATATACACTACTATTTGGACTACACACCGGCTGCAACAATCAGCTGTGGTTGCCACTTGACCAAAGGCTATTAAAGTAATGTGACATTAAGTACATATTTTGTAGCACATATATAACCAGCATGTAGTCTCACCATATTTTCTTGAGATGAATATAAAATCCCATTTTAGAAGTATCACATCCATCTATAGCAGTGGTTCTTAACCTGGGGGTCGAGACCCCCCCTGGGGGTCGCGAGAATGCTGCTATAGACACAAAAATAGAAAAAAAATAACTAGATGGACTATAGACACTGTAAATATTTTGCACTGTTTAATCCAGCAGGTGGCGGTAATGCCAACCGCTATAAATCAGGATCAGGCCCGATCAGACAAAGCGCTTTGCAGGTTTGAAAACGCACACAGCAGCGCCTTTTTTGGTTGAGTTTAGAAAAGAGCAAAGCGCTGCATTTTTTTTAATGTTGCTAGGCAACCACTGAATCAGCTGTCTTGTCAGTGTAATCAAAGATTATAGCGCCAGCGATCTGTAATCTTTGGTTTGCCGCTAAGTAATAACGGTCATATTAGCAGAAACTTGATCACAACAGGTCTGAGTCTTTTGTTGCTAAAAAACATCTGCCAAATGGAGGGCGCCTGCTCTGGTACTGTTTTGAGTGCGAGGTGTGAGGTGTACAAATACGCAGAAGAAACTGAGATCCGTGTGGGCACATGAGACCCTCAGAAAGGGGAGACACCGCTGGTACCAGGAGCTTCGTCTTAATGATGGTCGGTTCAAGGCGTATTTTAGGATGAGTCGGGAAGAGTCCGGACAATCCAAGCAACTATAAACTTCCGTCAGCACAGATAGATTGGACAATGGGAAAAAAAAACGCGAATGACGTCGGGCATGAGTTTAATTTTTTTCAACTCCGTGTGCTCATTCAAAAACGCAAGGCGCAGCAGGCGGCCAAAACGTGATGCGCACAGGGCGAATTAACAGCTCGCAGAACTGCCAAAAGAAAACGCTTTTAAAAAAGGCGCCTATTATCGCGAAATATTTTCAACTTCTAAAAGGGGTCTGACTGCCAGAAAGGTTTAAAACCCCTGATCTACAGAAATGTTGTCACTCTAGAATCAGCTCTAAATGCCATGTGCCTCAAGCGGATACTGGTGTGGTCATGACAACAAAAACTCGTTAAAAAGTAGTCAATCATGGTATCCTGGGACTGATAATGACAGCCTGGTTTGTTTTATCATACAGAGGTAAATTCCATGACGCAGAGAAAGAGCAATTACATTCACGCTATGCTAAACCAACAAGGACTGTAGCATTGTGTTTCCCTTCAAGAATATAGATCAGAAATGAGAACTTTAAGTCTTAGTTAACTATCACCACAATACGTTATCTCTTTAATATTACAATTTCTATTAATGATTATTTAAAACTGTTTATTCACCGTCAATTACAGAGTACGAGACGCATTGCAATTTAGGTTCTATTGTAATCAGAGCCTTGTAAACCTTGTAAACGGGAGGAGCAACTTCATTTTGCCACCTGATAAATGTTTACCTGTATTAAGTGATTTTTTTTAATTTATTTAACATCATGTCAGTTGAGAGGAAGTACATACAATATCTAGTCAAGCATTGCAAATTTAAATTTCTTCTACACAGTGTATCGCCATTTATCCATCCACCTACTTAAAACAGGAAGCAGGTACTCTGCTGGATGGAAAATCATTAAGCAGAAAGCAACACATGGCTCGCCAGCTATATTGATTTTATATTTTTAAATGAGAGTCAATCATTATAACTGATAAATTAGCATAACAAATCAAAGGCATGGCCATAAACAGATGCCATTTGAATAAAGACTAAAGAATTTCAATGCTTATGTACTCTAAGAAAATGAATGAAAGCTCCTCTGGCAATTTATGTCTTGTCACATTTTGAAAGTGTATTGCTAATGACAGTGTCTTGTGACAGAATTTAGCAAAGAATCTTTTGCAAAATCAGCAAATGTAGAGATGTCAGAAGTAAACAACATTTTAATTTATGGTTTTAAAAGTCAATACAGTACTCCTGACCATGCATCTCAAGTTATTTGTAGTCCACTTTAATAAGCTTGTTTAACTGTAAAGGGTAAATTATCTGCACGACAAATAAACTGCCACGAAATGTCATGATCATGACATGATTGAGGCACTTTCACCTCTATGTCTGGAGAATATGGACATTTACGAGTGGCTTCTAATGGGTGATTCTGCCTCAGTGACAGTTTATTACAGAAGCCTTTCCCATGCTCATGGAAAGAGTCCATAAAACCACACAACACATCATTAGGAACCTGTCTGACCTTAGCAGGGATATGGCCTCATGACTAATCAAATGGCCTCTGCCAGTCAAACAGGCAGAGTGTCATAGCAACAATGTAATCATGAACCAGCCATTTTGGATGTCACAATGGCATACTGAGCCAAAATTATACTGAGTGCTAAGGTGCCGATTTAAAAACCTTGAAACGAGTTCAAGATTCAGATACTGTGAAGATTTGACAAGAAGACACTAATAGTATACTGTACTGTTTTTTGATTAAGTATATAACTTCATGGATCTAATTAGCTGCGATGGACTGGCGACCTGTCCAGGTGTACCCCGCCTTTCGCCCGATGTCAGCTGGGATTGGCTCCAGCCCTCCGCGACCCTATACGCAGGATAAGCGGTTGACGCATCTACGCATGTATCTAATTAGTTTTCACATCCATGTAGTTTTCAAAGCTGTCTTGCAATATTTTCTGTTGACCTTTAAATAATGCCTCAATTCTCACTGTTACTTTCTTAGCAATTTATCATTACACTCACAAATGGGTGTGGTCTCTCATTCTTGTCTCACTGAAAATGACTTAAAACAAGTGAAAAGCAAGCTCTCTCCTTCCTTGTTCAGTCTGGGAGGCATCACTCCAGTGCAAAAAAAAAAAAATCAATACACTAAAAATATGTTTGTTTTGATCTGTGTATATTAGATGTTGACTTTCTTAAGCCATGTAACCTTTAACAGTCACCGGATCAATAGGTTGGAAACTAAGAAGCCTGTTCAAATCTACTGACAAATAGCATTAAGTAGTAGGAAGCAATGTTTTTTTATGGACACCAGAAAAGACACCACTCAAGTTGCAGTTTGTATTGGGAGGGAAAAACATTGGCTCAAACTCAATTAGGTTAAGGAGGAAGAGTCAGCCTGCAAGCAGCTATCATCCATTAGGAGACTGTAATAATGACATATAAATGCAATTAATATGACTGATGAGTGGCAACATCCTGACAATCATTTGCCTACTTCATCATATAGCCAGTCTGGAAACCCATTAGATCAGTAGATGTAATAGTGAAAGAGCTAAGGAACAAATCCATCATTGGGTTGTCGGAGGGTTTGTTAATGTTCAATCATCTGTCTTTGAGAGTATCCAAGACAAAAGTATAGATACAAATACCCAATAAAAGAATTTGACATAAATAATCCCAAGTGTTTGGATTTTACTGTGAAACTTTTTTTTACTTTTATCATGTATATTGATATAAACCGTTGCCTCAGTCCTCAATCTTTGACATTAAGTCTATCTTCATTACAGAAATTCTGACAGAAGTTTAATATGGATCCTGATTACTGATTTCTAGCTTGGAATTATATGTTCATCTACATCAATTTCACACAGTGAGATGTCATACTTTCCACACTCCAAATTTCATCATCCACTTTTTAAGTTATTGTGCAGGGCTCAAAGATTTCCAACCAGCACCAGGGCTTCAAAGTAAAAAAGAAAATTATTAGATTTAAACGTTAAAACAATACAGACAATTATGTGATTGTCAATGTGT
>NW_024041477.1:0-19492 GCF_014851395.1 Micropterus salmoides
ATGGGGATTTTAGTGCTGCTGTTGCTATTGATATGCCGGTTGATTAAAAAACACATTGTGCGGTATTTACTCACACTAAACACTATAGCAACACGTCCACAGACAGCTGTTGGACAACACTTTGTGTACGAACATTTATATGAGTCACAAGTACACAGAAGTGCTAATAAACAGTATAAAGTACAGCTTTCACTAATTGTTGATACCCCGACAGCCATCCTGGATCACGAAGTTGGGCTAGTGCGGTTCTCCCGACTTCCCAAGATTCCGACTTAAGGGGGCGTTCCCATGTCAACTGGAACGCACCATTAACACCAAGCGGCAACCTTTCGGTTTCCTTGGTGAAGCCGAACTGGAAATGCCTAAAACTGCAATTCACCGAGTGGCCTCTTGAAGCATGGCTCCAAAAGGGAGTCTCCATTGACCCCCATGTTAAAATGGCGAACTTTACAGCTGAATAAAACATGTTTACAGCCTGGTACAAAAGATGGTTTTAGTGTATATTGCTAATTTTGCCCTTTGAATACTGGCAGGCAGTGTAGTTTACTGGAGAGAAAGAGAACCCTCACAAGCCTGTGCTCCACTTTGTGAATAAAATTGTAGCATTTTAATTATGTGTTACAACAATTAGCAGGTATGGGTACAACACTTAACACTGGAACAAAAGACGTCTGTCAGAAGGTAAGTAGTAAGTAACATTAATGACCCACCTCGTCAGTTAGCTGACGTTATGCAGTGTTAACGGCAAACAGGCATCATCAGATTTGGATCAGTAACATTAAAGTTACTGTATGAGTCACTGTGTCACTAGAATAAGTGTCTCCACCTGGGCTGAGGGACGGGGTTGAGGGTTAAGGGGGAAGCGGTAGTTGTGGTTGTCGTGGCGGTAAATACAGGTAACTTGGGCTGTAACTATGTCTATATTCCTGAGTTGGGTGAAGTAATAATAGAGTGAAGTAAGTTAGAGAAATTAGCTGTATGACAGCCGCTTCTGAGTTTGTCTAGGCTCTCCAGCTGCATGTAATTTTAACCTGTGAGGCCCTGCTAACATTCAAAGCCCTTTTTTGTTATTGTGTAGCAGATTACTTTTGTGACAACCTAAATGTGCATTACAATTCTCTATAAATTATGTCAATGTTACAACCCTAAGGGCCATGTGTTTGGTTTTGGGTGTGTTCTTTCTCTCTCTTTGCTCTCTCAGGTAGTGGCATTTCCCCCCATGCCTTGGCTGCATGAGAGAGTGGCAGCAGGTGTGCCTGATCACCACTCAGTGCCTGGAGGTTAAGAAGGCTTGGGTTTTTCACAGCACTCTTCGTTTTTCCCTTCTACCTGTTGAGACCACGCTACTGAGAAACCAAACTCTAGGAAGCACATTGTTCCCAGCCAGCTCAGCGGGCTGTGGCAGACTGTTCAATCAGTGTGTTGAACAACAGCTTGTTTTCTGTGAGTCCAGAACCATGTGTCTGGTTTAGCCTCCTCATTGGAGAGAGGACTTTTTGTGGAACATGTTCAGTTAGTGTTGAACTTATCTCTTTCAGTTAATGAACCTGTGTTGATTATGGACTTACCTGATTAGTCGCTTTCTTCTTTTGAGAGAGTATTGTGTTGGGTTTCCCTTTCTGTCAGCATTGCAATAAATATCATCTTTGGTTTACACATAACCATGACTTCTTGTCCTCTTTTGCCCCGGTTTTATTTTTAACATTGTTGCTCATCCTCCCTCTGGACTTACCATCCGGAGGAACATAACAGTCATGTAATACCAGTTCAACATACATTTAACATAAAAGGAGAATAAATATAGATTAAGAGCTAACTTGACTGTTCAAGTGGTGTCCAGCAGCAAGATTAATATTGCACATTGCAATGAAGCACCTTAGCCGTCTGTCTGTCTAGCTCTACAGAAGTCCCGGCTTCCAAGGTGGCCCTGCCAGATCCTGCAGCTTACTGCTTTGTTCAGCCTTTTGTTTTTTTTACTTTAACACCTGGACTTTACTGATTACAAATTATGACACTGGGTTCCTATACATAGGTTCTGTCATTATATTTCTGTTACAATACATTACTTCAAGTCATACAAAACAACTTTTACATTTGTAACCTTTCAACATATTTGGAAATAGAAATAATTTTTGTTAAATAAAATTGATCAGACTTACTTAAAATAAAATCACATTCTTCATTCATCAGTTTCTTATGTTAATTGAATATCGTGTGATCTAAACTTAACAATATGATAGCTAACAGCTGCAAATGATATTTTTAAGACGGTGTTATAGTTTTTGCTTATATGTCAGTAAAAACTAAAAAATTAAAAGCTGATATTATATATTTATTTTCTTTGGACATTTCTTTAAGAGATGAAAGTGACATTCACTGAGAAGTTACTCTATTAGGAAAACCTAAGAATTATCTGCACACTGAATAGTTTTGAAGCCCTGTAGAAGGTGTTGTGCGCACAGAAATTTGGAGGCTTACAATGCTGATGCACCCAATGAAGGTTAAAATGAAGGGCAACTGGACTTGGTTGAAGATACTGGAAGACGTTTCGTCTCCCATCCAAAGGACTTCTTCAGTTCTGACTGACTGGCAGGGAAACTCAGCTATTTAACCTCAGTGGGGTCGTCGGTCCGGGTCATCGATACCGCTGGTTCGTTAGTGTTCCTTGTTGCTGTGACGACAGTCGTTACAGTCGTTAAGACTACCTGTGGCCAAGACTGAACGACCATCGTTGGTATTTCACCTGAGGCCAATAGGTTACGTTTGTTGAGTTTCCTGGGAAGTGATGAAAGGACAGCATTGTAAGTGGGGGATAAGTGGTGGCGTAGACCCCCTCCCCTGTTCAATGATGGCTTCTGGTGTAGATGCTTCCTTGACACCTCTTTCAAACCATCCATCTTCTCTGTCTAAAATGTGCACCTGGTGGTCCTCAAACGAGTGTCCTCTGTCCTTCAGATGTCAGTAGACTGCAGAGTCTTGACCTGAGGAGTTGGCCCTTCTGTGTTGAGCCATGCGTTTGTGTAGTGGTTGTTTAGTCTCCCCAATATACAGGTCTGTGCATTCCTCACTGCATTGGACCGCATACACTAGATTGCTTTTCTTGTGTTTGGGTGTGCGTTCTTTGGGGTGTACCAGCATCTGTCTTAGTGTGTTCTTGGGTTTAAAAAACACAGGGATGTTGTGTTTGTTGAAAATCCTCCTGAGTTTCTCTGATACTCCAGACACATATGGAATCACAATGTTGTTGCGTTTGACCTTCTTTTCTTCATCCCCTGTAGTTTTGTTCTTCTTGGATCTTGTGGCTGTTTTCACAAAGGTCCATTTAGGGTATCCACAGGCTGTCAGTGCCCCCTTCAGGTGGTTCTGTTCCTTCTCTGGCTTGGGCGCTTGTTGGTATGTTTTCCGCTCTGTGGTGCAGTGTTCTCATGACCCCTAGCTTGTGCTCCAGTGGGTGGTGGGAATCGAACAGTAGGTATTGGTCTGTGTGTGTGGGTTTTCTGTAAACACCAATCTGCAGGCTCCTGTCCTCTTCAATGTGTACAGCGCAGTCCAGGAAGGCCAAACTGTTGTTGTGAACATCTTCTCGTGTGAACTTGATGTTACTGTCCACAGAGTTGATGTGTTCTGTGAAGGCTTGCACTTCCTGGCTTTTAATTTTGACCCAGGTGCCAGTCAGTCAGAACTGAAGAAGTCCTTTGGATGAGGGACGAAACGTCTTCCAGTATCTTCAACCAAGTCCAGTTGCCCTTGATTTTAACCTTCGTTGGATAACTATGACCTGGATGACTGAGAATCTTCATAGACAATGTTGATGCACCTATTTACCACATGTGCACCCAGACATTGCATCATCACAATAAATGATACCACCTAATTGGATTTATTGTTACTCTGTGCAGGTCATTCTTTGTTTCATCGTTTACCAACAGGTTGATTTGGATGTGTGCACATTCTTATGTGTTTAAACTAGACTTAAATCAGAGCAGCAAACAAGGCACTCTTCTGAAGCTATTTAGGCTCTGGTACTGAGAGTAAGACTCCTTATTTATCTTAAAGTATATGGTAGAAAGTGAATGTTTGGGAGCATTTTCATTTTTCAACTTGTACTAGACCGATGTCCCTTAGCAAGAGTTCAGCTTTAATGTTTGATATTATCTGTGTTATAAGATTAACTACAACACAACTTGTCCTTGGAATTGACCGACAGAATTTGAAATCTAACAATTCAGTCAGTAATAAAGACAGTATTTGTGCAAATATACAGAGAATTTATTGCAATGTGAACCGTAATTTTTATATATTTTTTAATTGTGCATAAAAAACACATAAGGACAACATTTAAAACTTAATGTAAAAGTAAACAGAAGGGAAGAGGGCCTTTTCATGTCAGTCTGCACCATCAGATACAGATGTCCAGCACACTGAGGATGCGTTCCAGGTCTCTGTAACTGACTGGCACCAAGTGGGACATCTGAGCAACACCTCAATCTATAGATGTCAATAACAACAGTCAACAGTATGTTTTTGTGTTGTCCTTTGAAGACAGACAATGTAATATCAGCTGTCAGTAGCCATAACAATAAATCAATAAATGCTGATTCATGGTAACGTTAACGTTAGTCTCCACACCCGGTGTGACTTTGGCACCACCGGTGCCGGGATTTTTTTGCCACGTGTTCCTTTATAAGGACACAGAGACGCAGAGGTGGGAAAGACTGGAACCGAGAGTTGCGGGGTACAGAGGATGGAAGGGCGAGAAATAGGGAGACCTGTTGGAAGTTAGATGGGACGGTGTTCAAGAAGCTGGCAGCGCTGCTGACAAGTGGAACCCTCAGGATATACACAGCCTGGGCTGATACAGCAAGGATGGCGTCGCAGCCTAGACGGAAGAATTAGGGAGAGTGACCGCGGAAACGAAAACAGGAGACACAAGAAGGTGTAGGAATTCGTTCCCCCCTCCTTGTCAGTAGAGTAGTATGTAGCTGCAGTTTCAGGACCGCAATCCTAGGACTGGGACTGCATTTCTAGGATCCTTGTTTACTTTGATACTGCCAGCTGACTGGCTGGCTAGTTAGCTAGATAGCTATGTTACTCTTGACAACCCACTCCGAAGCCAATTACCCTCATCACAACCATCACCGAGTTATTGATTATATGCATGTCGACCGGTTAACCCTACAGCTGCACACATTGGCCTCATGGCTGACGTGCTTAGCAGACAGGGTTAACCTCCTTTGTGTTGCTGTGCATTACCACCACCACTCCACTAGATGGCGCTGTCACAAAATAACTACGGTTCTAGAAACTGCGGTCCCAGGATTGCGGGGGTCCTGAAACTGCAGTCTCCGGTACTGCAGCTAGATAATATAATATTGTCTCAGTAAGTTCCTCTCCTCGCCTTTTTTTTTTGGCCACCTGTTTGACAGTGTGCCCGGTGACAAGATGTCGCATTTTCCTTTGTGTTTTGTGTTTTAAACTCATAGTACAAATCTTGAAGGTGCGAGCCTATTGCTGCCAGAAAGACTCCCGGTCAAGCCACAGTTAAAAACCACTAGTCCTTGCTTGTGTATTCATGGGTTTTGATTTACGATTTATCGTGCATGTGTGATTAGTTGAGTATTTTACTGCATGCTTATTTTCTATTTTAGTTTTTATAATTTTATTTCTTAAATGAGTTACAAAGTCTAATGGAATGAACAATTGAGGAGAACTACTGTGGAGAGTTTATCTGTGTGTAACTCCGTAACTGCCGTGAGCATTCTGTTGTTTAGGCTGCTGCTGGAAAGTGTTAGACCACGTGAAAAGGAGAAGCGAACACTGAGGAGCAATGGACAGTAGAGGGATATGATTCAAGGACAGTGACTATGAGGACATGGATGAATTCAGGCTTGGCCCTCGACCCTGACTGAATGTTTTATTTTAGATATTTTAGAGCCCGTTTTAGATAAATCACTTTTAACTTTTAACTGTTTAATTTAATAGACATTGTATTCTTTGGTTAAATATAATCAGTACTGGTCTGAGCCTGTTTCTTGTCTGGAGTCGCTTGTTCCCCAGCAGAATCCAACATAAATTCAGTTTGTGCATATGAGTAAATCTGCTGGGCCTGATAACATCTCTGGCTGCGTACTAAATCCTGTGCCAATCAGCTAATTGATGTTATTACTGACATTTTCAACATATCACTCTGGAGAGGGTTCTCACCTGCTTCAAGAAAGCCACCATTGTTCCTGTACTGAAAAAGTCTGCAGTGTCTAGTCTGAACGACAACCACCCTGTGTATATACAACATTCTGTAACTGGATATTGGACTACCTCACAAACAGACCCCAGTCAGTTCAGATTGGTGGACTCGTGAGCATCAGTGTGACGACCCCTCCCAGGCACTAGGTGTCCTGTGTCTTTGTCCTGTCTGATAATTGACTGTGTTGGACCCCTACCTCGTTCTAAGTCTGGTAGCAATTACCTGCTTACAGTGATGTGTCAGTGTAGAAGATATCCGGCTGCATATCCATTACGTTCTTTTACTCCTAAGTCAGTGGTTAAAGCGCTGACCCAGTTCATGTCCATCTTTGGTGTCCTAAAGATAGTTCAGAGTGATCAAGGCTAAATTTTTTCTTCTCATCTTTTTGCACAAATTTTAAAGAAACTATGGGTTAAATATAAACAGGCCTCCGCATACCATGCTCAGAGTCAAGGAGCTCTGGAAAGATTTCACCAGACCCTGAAGTCTTTGTTGCATGGTTATTTTGTTGAGTTGAACCAGGATTGGGAGGAAGGCTTGCCGTGGTTATTGTTAGCTGCCAGAGAGGTTGTGCAAGGAAAACACTGTTTTTTCCCCAATGAACTGGTGTTTAGGCATACAGTGCGTGGGCCGCTCAATCTGCTGCATGATGCTGTTGGGAAATCACATCCTCCTAGCAACTTGGCTGAATATGTTAATGGTTTCCGACATCAGTTGTATACTGCTGGGGAGATGACTAAAGAGAAGGTTACCTCCTCACAAGGAAAATGAAACACCTGTATGATCGTAAAGCTGAGCATCACCAGTTTAGTCCTGGTGAGCAGGTTCTTGCTTTGTGTCCACTTGTCAGTTCACCATTTCAGGCTAAGTTCACTGGTCCTTTTACAGTTTTGTTACAGGTTTGAGAACAAAATTATCTGTTATCAATGCCAACGTGTGGGAAATCCACCCAACTCTGTCATGTAAATCTTCTGAAACCCTATTATGATCGTCAATTTCAGGTTTCTCAATCGTGTGGCGGGGAGCAGAGAGATTCTTTGAAGTTTCAGTGGTTGCAACAGTGGGGAATGGTATGAATTGTTTCTCTGTGCAGGAGGATGACAGAGTTACACTGCCTGATGAGAGTTTGTTGCATGGCTTGTTAAAGAATTCTGAGACCTTGCAGAATCTAGAGGCTTTGTTTGGTCATTTGTCTGAGGAGATGTACGTTGAGCTGTCTGCTCTTATTAACCGTTATCTTTGTTTGTTCAATGACACACCCAGTCAAACATATCTATTAGAACATGACATTGATGTAGGTGAAGTGCAGCCAATTCGCCAACATTTTTTTACCGGGTGTCGGCGGAAAAGCGAAAGGTGATGGACACAGAGGTAAAATATAAGCTTGAGAACAGCATTGCCGAACCCTCATCGTCCAGTTGGGCATCTCCTTGTTTACTGGTAGATAAATCGGATAAAAGTTTTGTACAGACTATCGCAAGGTAAATGGGGTCACAAAACGTCTCGGGTTACGTATGTAACCCTGGTTCCCCGAGAAGGGGAACGAGAGACTGCGTCGGTTACGACACTATGGGAACGCCTCTAGGCGAAGCAGGTCTGAACGTGAATGAAATCACTCCAATCCTATTGGCTTGTTGCTAGAACGGTAAGGTGTGACGGATTAACCGGAGGAGTATAAAGCACACCTGTACTCACTCATCATTAGCTTAAACTATGAAGCAGGCGCTTCAGGCGGGAGAGAGGTGCGGCGGGCCGACGCAGTGTCTCGTTCCCCTTCTCGGGGAACCAGGGTTACATACGTAACCCGAGACGTTCCCCTTCGAGGGAACTCGAACTGCGTCGGTTACGACACTATGGGAACGAGATACCCACTAAACCGTGCCGAAAACCCCGCCTGCCCCTGTGTGCAATAAAGTGGCACGACTAAGAGGAGAGCGCACGAGTGCCAGGTGCCGAAGGAAGGTCAAGACTGTAAAACCGAATGAATGTGTGCGGAGTGGCCCAGCCAGCCGCTAAACAACATCCTGCAAGAGGCCCCGGAAAGGAGGGCTCGAGAGGCCGCCTTGCCTCTGGTAGAATGAGCCCTCACAGCCACAGGTGAAGGCAAACCGCGCACCTGATAGGCCAGGGAAATAGTCTGAACAATCCAGTTGCTAATAGTATGTTTGGATGCAGGGAGCCCGGCCCTGGGAGACCCAAAACACACTAGCAGCTGGTCAGCCTTCCTCCAACGGGAGGACCTCAGAGTGTAAATACTCAGTGCTCTGACAGGGCAGAGCAGATGAAGTCTCCCGTCCTCCGCCGTCACATGAGGTGGAGGATGAAATGCCTGCAGCACTGTGGACCCTGCCGCACAAGAAGGCACTTTAGGGATGTATCCTGAACGAGGGTGCAGGATAGCCCTAATATTCCCCGGGGCAAACTCCAGGCTTTGCGGGGAACTGAAAGCGCTTGGAGATCCCCCACCCTCCTCAGAGAGGTGATAGCAAGGAGAAAGGCCATCTTGAGGGTCAAGTGCTTAGCCTCAGCTGACTCCAGGGTTTGAAGGGGGCCTCAGCCACCGCCCCAAGAACCACTGCCAGATCCCAAGTGGGAACCTTGGACCGAGTCGCAGGTCTCATCCTCCGGGCACCACGGAGGAAACGTACAACCAAGGGAAGCAAGGACCCCTCCCTCAGAGGGGTGTGGAAAATAGCTGCCACGTACACCTTGAGGGTGGAAGGGGAAAGACCAGCAGAGAACCGGTCCTGGAGGAACTCAAGTACCTGAACCACCGGGCAGGTAACAGGGTCCACCGACCGCTCCCTACACCAAGTGGAGAAAACACTCCACTTCAGGCCGTACATCCTCCGTGTGGACGGGGCCCTGGAGCTCAGGGGGTCTCGACTGCTCCGGCTGTTAGACCCGCCTCTAGGTACTGTGCCCCCTCAGGGGCCAGACCCACAGTCGCCATATGGCGGGGCAAGGGTGAAGAACCCGGCCCTGCGCCTGGGACAGCAGGTCTCTCCTCAGAGGGACCCGCCACGGCGGGCCGTCCAGGAGCGACATGATGTCCGAGAACCACACCCGGGTTGGCCAGAACGGGGCTACGAGCAGTAGGCCGACATTGTCCTGGCGGACCCGCTCCAGAACCCTGGGAGCAGAGCGACTGGGGGAAAAGCGTACAGATGTAGCCTCGGCCACGAATGTACATGGCGTCCAGACCCAACGGGGCTGGAGGAACGAGAGAAACCATAGCGGGCAGTGCGTAGTCTCTTGAGACGCAAACAGATCCACGTCTATGGGGCCGAACTTTCGCACAAGAGCTCCACCACTTCGGGGTGAAGTCTCCATTCCCCGGGCCTCAGCCCCTGCCTCGACAGCAGGTCTGCTCCCTGATTCTGCGTCCCGGGGAGATACATCGCCCTGAGCGATAGTAACCTCTGCTGGGACCACAGGAGGATCTGACGCGCCAGTCTGTCCAGAGGGCGCGAGCGCAGACCGCCCTGGTTAATCAGATAGGCCACCACCGCTGTGTTGTTCTCCTCGGAACGAACCAGGACGTGGTGGCCTTGGAGATCGGGCAGGAAACTCCTTAGAGCCTGGAACACCGCCAACATCTCGAGACAGTTGATATGCCACTCGGATCGATGCACCTGCCAGGATCCCCTTGCAAAGCGGCCGTCCATGACCGCGCCCCAGCCCGTGAGGGAGGCGTCTGTCGAAATAACCAGCCGGCGACAAGACCCTCCCAGCACGGGCCCCTGGGACAGGAACCAAGTTTCCTTCCAAACTGATAGGGAACGAAGACACACTAACCCAAATCAGACGGAGAGGATTTCCCCTCGGGGAAAAACCCTTGTTCCTTAGCCACCACTGCAGGGGTCTCATGTGCAGCAGTCCAGATGGTATTACGCTGGACGCAGCCGCCAGGAGACCCAACACTCGTTGAAAGTGTTTCATAGTGATGGTGTGGCCTAACTTCACCCCTTTCACGGCAGCCAATATGGTGTCGACACGTGCCGGAGACAATTGTGCCCGCATCGTTGTCGAATCCCATGCAACCCCTAGGAACGTAGCCCGTTGGGTGGGCGCCAGCACGCTCTTCTTTGCGTTGAGCCTCAGCCCTAAACGCCGCAGACGAGCCAGAACGACATCTCGATGCCGAATCGCCAACTCTCGAGACTGGGCTAGGATGAGCCAGTCGTCGATGAAGTTGAAATCCAGATGCCCCGGAGCCTCAGCGGGGCCAGTGCTGCATCCATACACTTGGTGAATGTGCAGGGGAAAGTGCCAGGCCGAATGGAAGAACCCGATACTGGTAAGCCACACCCCCGAAGGCAAACCTCAGGAACTTCCTGTGAGAAGGACGGATGGAGACCTGGAAATAGGCGTCCTTTAGATCTATCGTGACGAACCAATCCTCAGATTGGATGTGCGTCACGATGGCGGGGATGATGAGCATCTTGAACCTGAATCTCCTCAGAGACCGGTTAGAACCCGCAGATCCAAAATAGGGCACGCAGCCCTCCGTCCTTCTTGGAGACTATGAAGTACCGGCTGTAGAACCGGCGTCTCTGTCTGGGGGGGAGACACGTTCCACGGCCCCTTTCCTCAGCAGAGTACGAACTTCCTGTCCCAACACCGGACCTTGCTCCGGGCGGACCACAGTCCAAACAACCCCCTCTCTTCTGTTGAATTTGGAGGGCGGGTTTTGAACTGTAGTCGATACCCATCTATGGCAGTGCGCAGGACCCACGGAGAAATGTTCGTCAGGCTACGCCAAGCCTCTGCAAAGTCTGCCAATGGAACCAGCCCCTCGGGACTGGTGGTCGGTGTCTCGTGTGATCTTCTGGTGGACCCCTGAAGCCCCAGAACGGCAGGGGAGAGCCGCCGAAGATCCACGGTGAGTGAGTCGGGATGCCGTCCGCCTGCAGACCCTCGGGGCAGGCAGTACGGCGCGGACTCGATGGTGGCAGGTGCGTCCTGAACGTGTAAACGGCGGGATAACATCACCTGTTGCCACGGCGGAGGGGACCTCGGTCGGCCTCCGGGGGGGGTGGGGGGGGTGCGGGAGGGGAGAAAGACTCCCCTACCCCGGTCTTCCCTGAGCTCCGTCGGGACTGGATGACGGTCCTCAGATCGCGTCTCTCAGACGGCTGAGGGTGAGAGCGCCGTCTCGCTGCCCCAGCTCCTCGGGGGGGCCCCCGAGAAGCGACACTCTGCTTCCTCTCCTCTCCGTAGGAGCTCGTAGAGGGAAGGGACCTACGCCTGGCAGCCTCAGCTGCCTTGGGTCCAGACCGGCGAGGGAGGTACTGGCGGAACACTTCGCACTGCGTCTAACGCTTCGTGGTTCTGCGAAGCTCCGCCAGATCTTCCTCGGAGGGACCCCCCCTGAACCATCTCCTGTAGCAGGTTGGCTTGGTAGGTTTGAAGCACCGTGGTGTGCAAGCTCGCACCTGCCTGGCCCGCTGCCATGTACGCCTTCCCCACAAGAGAGAGCCATGCTGTACCTCAGTACCCGCACGGAAAGGGCTTCGCTGACAGTTAACTTGGCAAAGTGTGAGTTTGCTAAGGCTACCGCCACATACCTTCGTAAGGTAGTATGGCCTGGAAACGTGTGGCTGGTACAGGCTAAAGCGACTGCAATTGAGCAGTATCCAGTGCCTACAACTAAAAAGGAACTCCAGTGGTTTCTGGGACTTGTGGGTTACTATCACAGTTTCTGTAAAAAACTTTTCAACTGTGGTATCACCTTTGACAGATCTACTAAAAGGAAAAGCTAAGTACATTTGGTCAGCTTCTTGTCAACAAGCATTTGAAGATGTTAAATCTGTTCTTTGCTCACCTCCTGTTCTTGCAGCTCCATGCATGGACCACCCCTTCAAGCTGCATATGAATGCAAGTGATGTAGGTGCAGGTGCTGTTTTGTTTCAGTGTGACAACAGTGGTATCGAACAACCTGTGAGTTTCTTCTCATAGACATTATTTTCAGTTAAATTATTCTGTTATTGAGAAGGAGACTCTTGCACTCATTCAACATTTTGAAGTCTATGTTGACTCTGGTAGTGTTCCTTTGTTGGTCTATACAGACCACAATACGATAACCGTTTTCTTTGCATTGCTCAAACCGCAGGTTGATGCGATGGATTTTGTTTTTACAGTCCTATTGTTTGGATATCTGCCACATTAAGGGCTCTGAGAACATCGTGGCAGATGCTTTGTTTTTGTACTGTACCATCAGTTTTTGGTTTTCCATTTATTTCCTCTACTGATATCCTTTAACACTAGGCTACTGCATACATTTTATGTGCATTTCACATCACTCGTCATTGATGAATCGCTGTGTTCCATCATATCAATCTGACCCTTTTTTTTAGATGCTTTGCTCGCTTCATTAGATACTTTGCAGTTTAGTGACTTGTCCGACTCCTTATGTATTTACTATGTTTTATGTCATCTATTTGGACTAAACGCATGAATAGAAATGATGATAAATTATGTAAAACAAGTTTCTTGCAGACAGACTTTCCAACTCTCTCTGACTTTAATTGTCTCGATAATAAAAGTTGATGGGAGAAATAAAGAAAAGATATTTCTAAATAGCCTAAATAAAGTTGTGTGTGGGGCTTTTGTTGTTCAGACCTACAATGAACACAGATTTTAACAAGACAACTCAAATATAAGACTTTGCAGTGATACCCTTTTTAGTTTAGTTTAATGTTATCTGTCCTGATGTATCAGATCAGTCCGATAAGATGCAGCGTCCAATCAGTATAACGGCTACCCAATAAGGGGGCGTGTCGGTTTGTAAAAGACTTCCGTGAAGGATGCACTGATGTATTCTCGCTCATGGCTCAAAGAGCTGGGCTGTGACATCAGTGATATTGGTGAGGTGCCTACGCAGAGCCCAAAGGATACTAAAGGACGGTACCCACCCCAAACACAGCCTGTTCACCCTGCTGCCTTCTAGGAAGAGATATGGAAGTTTCAGCTGCCGCACCACCAGACTGCAGAGCAGCTTTTTCTCCCAATATATCAGACTCTTAAACTCTAATTCATCCTGAGCACTGCTCCATTGAATATGGCTAATTTCAGTTTACCATTTTTATAATTGCTTTTGTATTTCTGTATATTGTCTGCTATGTAGCAGAAAGGAGGAAACAAACACAATTTCAGTTTACAACCTGTCTACAACCAGGAAGATACTTTATGATGCCTTTTAGTTGATGGTTTACCATTCACAATATGCTCTTCCATTGGTGCTGCCATTGTTGTGTGCCTTCAGACAGCTGTGTCTTCCTTAAGTCGGGGTAGACTGATTTGCCCCAAGTTCACAAGTAGGGACTCCGACTTATGCTGAGTTATGTTCCATTGTACTTTTTCTAGTTGGAGGTTGGAAATTTTCAAGTTCCAAGTTGTCTGGAACGCAGCATGATTACTAATGATGCCACACTAGTAAATTTTCATTCGGCCCAAGAATGTCCTGGGTTCTGAGCGAAACCCCCAACCTCCCAGAGCTAAAGTAGATATGATCTGAACAACAGCGGGGGAACTCAACTTTACCTACTTGCAGGGGACAAGTTGAAGAGAATCCGTGTTTAAGAACAAAAACATCAGTTACTCTTATACACTACATTACACAATTTTGTACCCTATAAGTTTATTTCCAGGAAGCTGGTGTCCTTCCTACACTATCTGTGTTTGTATTAGTGGGAGGAAAAAGGTTGGTTGCATGGTTAGACAAAAGCAACTGCTAATGTAATGTAATGTCAAACCATTTGAAATGGGTGATGATTCACACAGGTTCACTGTTGATAAGGATAACTGTAGCAGTGCCAGATGCTCTGTTAAACTACAGGTGACATTCAGCCAAGGTGCTAAATGATACTTGTCCGTTTGGTGTGTGAGAACCTGAACATGTTTAGAGCTTTTGGTAAAACTGAAACAAAAACAAAGTAGGTTTCAAATTTTAACCTGGGTCTTAAAAGTGGGGTAGACAATGCTGAAGAACAAGCAAAAGACAGCTAGAACCAACTGAAAAAACCCCATCCCCCTCCAAAGCCACTTCCCCAAAACACATTGTTCATGTGCAAAGAGTGCACAGGCAGAGTGTGTGCAGGTAGACAGGCATGCAGGTCAGCCAATGGCTGTGCTTATTACAGTCTTGCAATACAGGATTCTTTTCACAGTGTTTGATGCATTGATTGCTGTCGGGATATATATATTTTAACAAATGGAGACTGTGGACACTGAAGACAAAGATAACAGTGAGTCTGAGGAGGTAAGCCTCAAGCATTTCAACCTGAACAGACTGTCAACAGAAGGTTATTTAAAGCTCTAAACTAAGGTGAGCATTTTCCCCATGCAGATATGTTTCACAGTTACACGTGCAGGTTCCTGCAGGCTGTTTACAGTCGCTCTTGAGCATGACCTGACAAGCTAAATTTAGAAGTCAAAAAGAACGAGGAGTCCTACGGATGCAAGAACAGTATAAACTGGTGTAAAAATTCCGCAAAGGACTTTTCCCCATTAAAGCACTAATGATCAGCTTTGGAGTGGATTCTGATACCTCACTTTCAAGTCCACTCCAACAGTTGTACAGATTTACATGTTAATGTTGTTCATAACTGTTGCTGTAGCCTCCAGACTAAGATTGATGTGTTGATCTTTACCTGTATGATAGTAAGTAAGTAAGTAAAATTTATTTAATATATCACCTTTCACTGAGCAAGTCACATAGTGATTTACAAAAAAACCCCAAAACAAATAAATAACGATAATAATAATAATAATAATAGCAACAATAAAACAGTGGAGCAATCAGACAGTCATATATAAGCATCATCATTACAAAGGCATCAATATTTTAGTGTGTCTGGGTGTAAGTTCAGCAAGGCGAAAACACTGAAGTCAGTCAGTTCATTCCTGGAAGTCTGAGGAACTAAACCAGAATTTACCGAAACTACATCCTCTTATTTCTCAGCCAAAAGGTTTTCTCAGAATTTCTCCCACAGATGGAAAAGTCCAGTTTGTGTATAAACTTTTCCACTGGCAGCACAGTGATTAGCACTGTTGCCTCAAGAAGAGCTAAGAGGTAACGGCGCTAACCAGGCTGCAGAGGGAGTATCGTGAGTGTATCATCATGTGCTACACGGAGACGTGGCTGAATGAACTGACCCCAGACTCTGGTTTCACTAGAAGGTTTTCAGCTTGTGAGAGCGGACAGGAGAGCAAACGAAAGCGGTAAGTGGAAGTGGGGGAATAGCGATGTTTGTTAACGACAGATGGTGTAACCCAGGGCACATTAGTGTAAAAGAACAGCAGTGCACTAAAGACATTGAGCTTCTAGCTGTTAGCATTAGGCCATACTACCTGCCGAGGGAGTTCTCGCACGTTATCGCGACAACTGTTATTATCCCCGCCTCGGCCGATGCTGCAGCAGCATGCGAGCTCCTACAGTCTGTTGTGACACAGTTGCAGACATTGCATCCCCAATCCCACCTCCTCATCTCTGGGATTTTAACCATGCCTCTCTGTCCACCACTCTCACCACCTTCACCCAGTATGTTCAGTGTCACACCAGGGACAATAAAACACTGTATTCAAACACCAAGGATGCATACAGCTCTTCACCTCTCCCCCTGCTTAGCCGTTCAGATCTCAACCTGGTCTATCTGCTGCCTGCTTACATACCTGTGGTGAGAAAATAACCCCCAGCCACCAGTTATGTGAGTAAATGATCTGAGGAGACTAATGAGGCGCTAAGGGACTGTTTTGAGTCCACTGACTGGGAAGTGCTCTGTGACCCACACGGGAGGACATCGACAGCCTGACTCACTGCATCACAGACTATATTAATTTCTGCGTGGAAAACACTGTGCCCAAGAAAAAGGTTCAGTGTTTCTCCAACAACAAACCCTGGGTGACTGCTGATCTCAAAGCCCTGCTGAATGAAAAGAAGAGACTTTTCAGATCTGGGGATAAAGAAGAGCTGAGGAGGGTGCAGAGGCAACTCAGATGGGAGATAAGGAAAGGAAAGGACAGCTACAGGAGGAAGCTGGAGGAGCGCCTCCAGCAAAACAACACAAGGGAGGTCTGGAGGGGACTGAAAACCATCTCTGGACATGCCAGAGACAGTGTAGGGGGGTAGTATTTGTTTGTTTGTGTTCATGTCATTGTAGCCCATGTCTATCCAAAGTCCCTCTGGAATATCGACAATATTTTTCTCCAGTATTATATCCGTGGCTTATTACAAAAATACATTTTTATACATCTAAAATTAGATTGCTGGTGTAGTGGGAGCGGTTTCTGGTAACAGAGACAAGGCAAATGAATTAATCTGTTTTTCAATAGATTTGATTCTGCTCCCCCTCCCTCCACCTCCAACCAGTTTTCAGACCTGTTGGTGACTCAACCTTTCCCTCCTCAGCCGATGCACACCCTCCCCCTCCCATCAGAGCAGATGGGTCACTAGCATCACCCTCTTCACACCTCTCCACACTCTCCACTCCATTGACTAGAGTGTCAGACCCCCAACCCTCCCCCCGTCTCCTGCTTCATGGGCCACCCACAACTCCACCATGCAGTCTCTCTCTCTGTCTGCCAGGTGCAGAGGGAACTTAAAAAGATCAAAGTGAGAAAGGCTACGGGTCCAGATGGCATCAGCTCCAGACTGCTGATGGACTGTGCAGATCAGCTCAGTGAGGTCATCCGGCACTCTTCAACCTGAGTCTCAGTCTGGAGTGAGTCCCAGTCCTATGGAAGACTTCCTGTGTGGTTCCAGTACCCAAAAGCGCACACCCCTGCCCAACCACTTCAGACCAGTAGCCCTAACCTCGCACCTGATGAAGACCATGGAGAGGATTACTTAAACACCTGAGACACCTGGTGAGCTTGGAGCTGGACCCCCTTCAGTTTGCTTACCAGCCAGGCATTAGATGGATGACGCTGTCATCTACCTAATGCACAGACTCTATTCACATCTGGAGAGCACTGGAAGCACTGTGAGGGTCATGTTCTTTGACTTCTCCAGTGCTTTCAACACAATTCAACCGACTCTCACCTAGCTGCTGACCACAGTATGTGAGGCTCCAAGGTTGCGTGTCTGATGTAGTAGTCTGCAGCACAGGAGCACCACAGGGGACAGTGCTTGCTCCCTTCCTCTTCACCCTTTACACATCGAACTTCAGATACAGCACAAGCAGCTGTCAGTTCTCCGATGATACTGCCATTGTTGAGCAGGTATCGGAGGAGAACGATCAGGAATACTGGGACGTCATCGCTGACTTTGTTGATTGGTGTGGGTTAAACCGCCTCCACATCATTGAGTCATACAAATACGTGGGGGTTCACATCAACAATAAACTGGACTGGTCCACCAACACAGATGTCCTGTACAAGAAGGGACAAAGGCGCCTCTATCTGCTGAGGAGGCTGAGGTCCTTCGGTGTGTGCAGGACACTGTTAAAGACGTTTTACGACACTGTGGTGGCCTGCTCCCCCTGGGGAGCCCAGCATAGAGAGGGACAGGAAAAGACTGAATTAACTGGTTAAGAGGGCTAGCTCTGTCCTGGAATGTCCTCTGGACACCACAGAGCAGGTGGGTGGGAGAAGGATGCTGGTCAAGCAGAAGTCCATCAGGGACAACAGCTCCCACCCCCTGCATGAGACAGTGGTGTCTTTAGCAGCTCCTTCAGCAGCAGACTGCTGCACCCAAAGTGCAAGAGGGAGTGCTACCGCAGGTCCTTCATTCCAGCTGCAGTCAGAGTTTTTCAACTCGGAAGCAACATAATGTGACCGTCATATTGCACTACTGTTTAGTATTGTATGCTTGTCTGCTATACACCAACAGCAATACTCCAATATATACTCCAGTTTTACTTCTTTTATAGTAATTTAATGTCTATTTTATTTGTCCTGTGTGCTTCTGTTTTTGGTTTGTTTTTGTACTGGAGTTAATGCAACAAGTGAATTTCCCAATTGTGGGATTAATAAAGTCTTTTCTATTCTTCTATTCGGCACAGTGGCTGCCCACTGCTCCTAACTGTGATGGGTTTGTTGTGGTGGCAGCCTGGCTGACGGTGTGTGTCCTGTTTTTTTCTCCTTTTTATCAGTTTTTCTGCTTTTTTCCTTGGTTTTCTGTTCCCTGCCTGCCTCCCTGTGTTTTCTCCCCTGTGTGCTCTCTCTCCCTCTGCTCCTGAGCCCAGCCAACTACCTGCACCTGAATCCCATCAGCCACCTCGTCAGCCTGCCACACCTGCCAGTAATCACCTCATGACTGCCTGTATTTCAACCCCGGTTCTCCACACCATCCTCGCTTGATCGTCGTTGCTCCATACCCGGTGCCACCCCCACGTTCAGGCTTTCTTGTTTTTTCACATTTTCCCTGTGCCTTGTCGCTGTCTTCCCTAACCCTGTCTCTCTGCCTGTTTCCCTCCCAGGTACACTCACCCTCGTCCTCCGTTCAATCGGTTGGGCTCATCCACTGGCCCACTCCTCCTCGGACTTCCCTCACGGCGTCCTCCCTGTTCCCCCGCCTCTCCCCGCTTCCTCGGCCCCTGTGTTCCCCGGCTCCCTGGCCCCCTGTCTCCTTGGTTCCCTGTGCCTGTGCTTTCCCGACAACCACCTCTTCCTCCACTCCAGTCCCTTTACCCCTTTCTCCCTCAATAAACCTCCTTCCCTCCGAACTTTGCATTTGGGTCCTCTCTGTCCCCACACCACGCAATCCCACAACAGGGTTAAATACAGAGATTGAATTTCTCTATGCATTGTCCCGTGAACAACTGTATATGTGATAATGAAATTGATTTGATAAATAAGGTTTTTCTACAGTGAGTGTCATCAACAAAAGGTAATCCACCAGCAGTTTTTTCTTTCTCTGATGTTTAATATCAGATAAATACAGCCGAGATGAAGATTAAATCAAGATTATGTGTGACTCCTAATGTAAACACCATGTAACTGAACAGTTGTTAAAGCTGCTCTCCATTCTGAATCTCCACGTGCAGCTCTGTGTTCAGATGTTACACAATACGTCATTAAAATCTGGAGATCAGTCTGAACCGTCTCACCTGGTTTCATCCAGCCAAAACTGCTGTGGAAAATTACCCTCATCACCTTGTTCTCTTCAGGTTTGAGTTCATTCAGGGACACGTTACATCACAAGAAGCCAGAGATTCAATATAAAACTCTGAGGGAGTATTTATGAGGCAAATCATCTGTATCTGTAAGTCTAAATCAACATATTATCATTCATATTTGTTATCG
>NW_024041478.1:0-21082 GCF_014851395.1 Micropterus salmoides
TGATCGGCTCTCAGGAACAGTTTTACAGGATTTGGACTGAATAAGAAGATGAAGAAGACAACAGCGTGTTCTGGAAAGAAAGAGACGAAGAAGACTGACAGTCTGCCTTTTTCTGATGCTGATGTTCTGACTGCAGATCCAGCTGAGTGGTTACTGAGCATATAAACATCTTTTATACTGATGAGAAAAACAGCTGACTGGTCAGTTTGATGTCTAAATGAAACAAATCTGGGTTTTTAAATTGCCTTTAACTGTTGCATTGACCAAGATAACCAATCAGAAACTACAGCACACCATCCTATCGCTCTACTTACCTGTTTAGTATCGTGTGCCTGCAGATTTCAAAAGCCCTTTCAGGCAACTGTGTGATTTTTGGCAATATAAGATTAACTTGACAATCATGTCATGTTGGACAGTACAGCTGAAAGTGTGGACTGATTTGAAATTCGGTGTGTTCATGTGCTTGTTGGAAGCTCTGACATCTGATATTTGAGACTTGATTGCAACACAGAGACCTTTTTTTTGCAAGAACATCTCAAAAAGTATGTTATCCTTTTCAAGGCATCCAGAGAATTTTATTCTCTGACAGTGGCTCATGAATGCAGCACTTTTCAGCACCTGACTCTCAATCCTTAAAATTTCCACCAGTACTTGAATGCACCACAACAGCAGCAAGAGCACTGCTCCTCAGTTCTTCAGTACCAGGGGTTATTAAAATGCGGTAGCGTGGGCAATTGTCAGATTTTCTTGTGACTTGAAGTCACATGAAATGTTCTGTAAATGATGACTCTATCGTATCATACCGCTCATGTTTAACATCACAGCGAGTCCAAGCCAGAAGTTGAGCACTGCTACATGTTCCTTCGAAGCAAATTAATGTACTGACCTGGAAGGAGTTACAAATTATCAGCAAAAAACATCTATCTCCTACTGCATGTTAATGGGTAAATATTTTTTACAATTTGCATCTCAACACACTCTTAATGGCTGACAATATTTATTTTTGCACTCCTGCATTCGCTCCTCTCTTAAAGTGTGTCTTACAAGGTTTTTCTGGGGTTATTTGAGCTCTTGGGCAAAGGGTGTGAGGTTTCTCCAGTCCAAAACAAAACAATCATATAATCTTGAGAAAACTTAGAAGGACCCGCTGAACTCTGCTGATGAAGGATTTGAAATGTTTTGTGTGTGAGTGTTGGAACACCTTTAGACATGATAGCTCACAGCTGCATTAGTGACTTGCTGACACACACACACACGTCACACACCAGTGATAAATGCATTTAACACACACGCACACTCATCACACACACATCGTCCTCTGATGGCGAAGCAGCCATTTGCATGCCAGTGTTGCTTCAGAGCTGCAGTTAAGTGTTTTGAACTGATAGCTGAGACGCTTTCCTGTCTGGAAACACACTCACACACAGGGTATCTCTGTAGCGTCTGCTTGGTAATAGCGTCTCTCTCTAATAAGGTCGAAAGGTCAAATCACTGTCAGTAAATTTCAGACACACTTTCTGTCTCACACACGCGCCACACACACGCGCACACACACACACACACACACTCAGCTGTTGGTTGAGGTTGTGCAGATCGCTCACCAACAGCTGTCATTCAGAAAGGACGAGTGGCTGTTTAGCACAAAAATGCAAAACAATTAATATTCTTATTTTATCAAATAGACAACACTGAACCCCAAAATGAGGTAAACTCTATGACGTGTCATACAGAGCAGATTCTTTATTATTTGCAATAATCCACTGAAAATCTGTGTTTTAAAGGAATAGTTCAGCATTTTGGGAAATACAACTATTCACTTCAGTATTGCAGAGTTAGATGGTAAGATACCACTCTTATGTCTGTGAGGTCAGTATGAAGCTATAGCCCACAGAGGCTTTTTTTGGTTTTGTAGAGGGCCACTGATAAAAAATATTATAATACTATATATTATTATAGTTATATTAATCTTTTTAAATGTCTTGCATTGTATGAACTTTTTGTCTAAGGTCTTCAAAGAAAAACAACTACTAGCTAAAGCTGTCGCATACAGTTTTTTGCAATTGCTAACCTGCACTGGTCAAAACTGAAGTCACATTGTCAACACTCTTCACACAGTCAGCGAAACAGAAGTGTATGTGGGCCAAACTGTGAATAATTTTTCATTGCTTTCACACAAAATGCATTCAATGACCACTTTCTCCAAAATCCAAGAACTCTTTTCCCATTACTACTTCACCACCTGTGAAATACTATATATCTGCAGCACATTTTGTGTCCTAAACTGTTAAAAACAATTTCCTGCATTTTTGCTGTAGCTGGACAGATATATATATATAGAGAGAGAGAAAATCTTTGCAGAACATTTACATCCATTTTATGTTTTAGAGAAATATGTGTAATGTTTTGAATGTGGTTTTACTGTAAAACTGCAAGATGAGTGTAAAGCAAGAAAACATGCTTATATTTTAGCAGAATTGGTTCAAGGGGATGGTACATCAATTATAGACTGTGGTCATTGGGTCTCAGGTACCAGTGTTAACTATGTAAACAACGGGAAAAAAGTGTATTGCAGCACTGAAATGTCAGGAACTTCTTTTTTTCACAAGTAAATTACTGAATGCATTTCTGATTCATTCTTGTAACACATACTATATAGTACAGTCAATAAAGTGAAAATATGTTACAGGTTTCTTCCAGTTCTTTTTTCTCAGTCGCTTTGTTTTGGCACATTCAGCACATTTGCAAAACTATTTGTATTGGTAAACTATGGCTAAACTTTTGATGACAATGATTGAATTTCTGTATGGCATAGATCAATTTCAACAGTACAGAGTTACAGTAAACATTGCAAGAGACTGGACAGGATTCACAGTTACACAACAAAGAACCAGTATACTGTAATACACTGTGATCAACATGACATACTGTAAGCAATTGATAATGTAGGAAACAGCAGACAAATGTACGTAATAATTTGCATAAATGTGGGTAGGTCAGTGTGTTCTGAGTGACAATGTATGCTTTCTGAGTGGGTATTGTTGCCAGTGTTTTGGCTGAACAAGTTTATTTTGAGGCTTATATGAAGTGTTTTGGTGGTTTGAGTCACTTTTGGAGGTGAGATTAATTGTTTGGCCAGGATGCATGTTGGTAATGTGAAGAGTTTTGAAAAAGTGGCTTCAGTTGTGACCATTGCATCTTAGCAATAGAAAAAAACTGTAAATATAGTGTGGTGAAAAGTACTATTTCTCTCTGTAGTGGAGTTGAAGTATAAAGTAAAGTAATGCACCTCGAAAATACTTTTACCAATGTCCTTATAGGCTCTTTAAAACGTCTCTGCTTTTACTGAGTAAATTCACTCAGTGCAGGTTATGAGCTGTACTATTTCTTGGCAGGGAGCAGTAACTTCCTGGAGTTTCTGCTTGTTGATTAGTGAGCTTTACAGGAGCTGGAAGGTATATTTAGTTACTTTTGGACTGAGCCAGGCTACAAAGTTAACCTAGCTTCCTACGTGAGATACAAACATGAGAGGTATCAATTTAACATCTTCCCATAAAACAAAAAAGTATGTTGTATTATTCCTTTACAAATCAAACCTTCTAATTCAAATTTTAGATTCTTTCAGATTTTAGTGCAAAATGCAAATAACAAAATATCTGTGATAGATAGTGTGTGTGTGTGTGTGTGTGTGTGTGTGTGTGTGTGTGTGTGTGTGTGTGTGTGTGTGTTTCTGTGTGTGTGTGTGTGTGTGTGTGTGTGTGTTGTGTTTGTATTTCTGGGTGTGTGTGTGTGTGTGTGTGTGTGTGTGTGTGTGTGTGTTGGACAGTGACAGAGCAGTAAGTGAAGCACTGACAACAGAGATCAATGACTGAAAGAGAGAGCTGTAATCCACCCTCTTAAAACACACACAGGCTGTAGTGTGTTTGTGTGTGTGTGTGTGTGTGTGTGTGTGTGTGTGTAAGAGAGAGAGAGTTAATCCTTCCCTCTTTCTTCCACTCCTCTGGTTCTTGTAAATGTAAAGAGGCAGAGACAGACGAGACTCGTCTCTCTGACATCCTTCACTTCAGTTTCACTAAAAAGCTCAAAGTAAATAATCAGTTTCATTCCACTTCCTGTTACTCTGTGACCTCTTCATTAGATCTTAAAAAGAAAAGTAATTAGTAAATTGATATAAGTTAAGTACATTTAAATGTATGTGGGAACTTTTTGAATCAGCATCTTGAAGGCTGATTTCTCCTTAAATGTGCCTATAGGATTTCTTTAAATCTCAAAACCCGTTTTCCACTGTGTATGGTGTTTATAACAAATAGATAAGCACCATGTTTTTATGGCTTCTCTGTGAAATGAAAATGTCTTGTACCTCATTTTGTTTATTGCCCCCAAAAGACACATTTTGTATCTTTGGAAACTTTGGATCTGAACAAGAGTTTAAAATACATTTCAGGGATATTAAAAAGTCTGTGTCCATAACATAATTTTTCAGTATTGGACACACCAGACAGTTCTGCAGAGTTAAGCAGAGTCAACATATTATTAGTGAGTTTCTGAAACTGATCAACAAGCTCCTTAACTTGATGAAAATGGATTGTGCTCTGGAAATTTAGATTGTTTTTAAATTGTTGACTTTTACAAGACACTAGAAAATGATACTTGTGAACAAAAAATAATTTCAAAATACAATTTGGTTTGAGCTGAAACAATCAACAGAATATGGATCCACTTTCTGACAACGGATTAATCTCTCCTTTTCAAGCACAAATGCCAAACATTCGCCGCTTCCAGCTTCTCCATTATAAGTATTAGCTGATTTTCTCTGTTTTATATCATTATAAACTGAATATCTTTTGCGTTTGGATTATTGGTTGAACATAACAAAACAGTTGAAGACGTCACGTTGGACTCAAGGAATTTCTGACATTCATTTTCCAATCAAGTTTAAAACAATTAATCCAGAAAATAACTGGCAGAATTATCAATAATGCAAATAATTGTTAGTTAGTTCACTTCTGGAGTTTAACCACCGTTGCTCAAGTTCTTTTGAACAAAGCACTGCACCCTCAGCTCCTCCAGCAGCAGCAGCAGCTCATATGATGTGTGGTCTCAGTGTGTGAATATAAAGCAGTGCGGTGCTGAAAGGGTCATCTGTCCCGGACAAACTGAAGGTCAAACAAAGATAAGTTATTGAGCTTTAAGAAACCGAAGCTGTAACGAAAAAAAATCAAGTTTTGTCATGACTGTTGTGCTCGGATGGAAAAATGACAGCCGGAGCTGTGAAGTGAAGCCGGCAGCCTGGCGGTGTTTGCAACATTTTCTAGCGGTTGAACTAAACAACATGTTATATTTGGCCGTTTGTCTTGCAGATGGAATTTTGTAGCGATGGATTCGATAAACACAGGCAGCCAAATGTCTTTGACAGAACAGCATCAGGCTGGAAACCAGCTGCTGGTCGGAGAGGCTGGAGTTCGCTGCAGCTTCAGACGTTTCACTGTGCAGTCAGCAGAGGGTCGCTCACAGCTGTTAGTGAGAACACGATTTAACTTCTTATCAAGGTTACTACATTGAAAATATTACTCTGTCAAACCCACGCTGGGACAGTATACAACAGGCATCATGGCAAAATGCATTCATTCACAAATTAGTATAAAGCACAGTATACACACATACAGGTATTTGTGTAGCACTTTATTGTATTCTTATTAAGTGTTTTACATGAGGCAAAGAAATGTAAAAGGTAAATGGACTGTACTTAAATTGCACCTTTCTAGTCTTCCAACCTCCCAAAGCGCTTTACACTAGAGGGTGACATGGGGGTGGATTTTCACTTCTGTCCTGTCCCACTCCCACATACATACTCTAGTCCCATCCTAATCCCATGAAAGAGTAAAAAAACTACTCCTGTCCCATCCCAATAATAGAAGAATGAGTCCTATGCCATCCCCTTCCCGACAGAAATTTCGGAAAATAGTGTTTATTCATGCATATTTAACAAGTTTCACACATTTATACACTGATTGTAAACCATGTAAGGTGTCACCTGCACAGAGAGGAGTTCAGTCTTTTGCCCAAGGACACTTCGAGGTGCAGACTGGAGGAGGGATCAATCCACCAGCCTTCAGATTAGTATGTGGCCTACTTTACCTCCTGAGCCAAGACGATTTGAAAACCCCAATGAAGAGAAAAAAAGAACTGATTAATGTAGCATAAAAGATAATTTGATATTTTTCTTTGTTCAGGAATTTCAGTGTGTCCCTATAAACTATAAATTGTCGGCTGCCAATTGTCAACCATGACTGAATTTCTTAAAGATTAGTTTCAGACTTGGTTGTCTAGTTATATAAATGTACAACACATGTTCTATATTTTACATTCAGCCTGTGGAATTATGTTCATAATGGACAAATCTGCGTTGCACAATCTATGTAGAGTTAGGGGCTGATGCAGGAAGTAGTGTGCCCTTCATGGAATCCTCTCTCGTACAACTAACGTGTCACCTGGATGCCACCTGTTTTTTATGGTTATGTTTAGGCACATGATATAGCTTTAACCTGCTACTGTACAGTTTTGTTCGTATATCTTTACTGTCAACCTGCTAGTTTTAATACAGTGGTCACAGAAAATAACTTTTTTATTATTTATGATGTTAATGTCTGGTAGGCATCTGGTCACACATCTGAACAATGTCTCTGGTTAAAGGTTTAACATCTGTTCTAGATCAGTGCTCAAGCTATAGTAGACTGAACAACAACAATACTCTTTATACCACATTTAAACCAACTAACTTTTGGTCCATGCTCTAGACTGCAGAGCAGAGTAAAGTGGAGCAGGACGACACGGGAAGCTGTTAAACACGCTGTGATTTGTTTAAATAGACATCAGTGACAATGGAGTGCATGGAGAGAAGTCTGTTGTGAGGTTTAGGGGAGTCATCGAGCCCCTGCAGGGGAGGACATGGATGACCTGGGGAAAAATATGGAGGGGAAACTAAGTTAAATGAATGTGATTTATTTAGGGAATTAAAAAAAAAAGTTGTTGACCTGAATCATTTCTTTTATTTCTAATTCAACTGGGCTGGGACTGGGTTTTATTTTTTGGCCCCCCAGTACAGTAAATGATTGATGAGAATTCAATCCGTTAATGTATGAAGGGAGGCATGAACTTTTTTCAGCTTCTGAAGGTTTCATGACAGAAAACATTGGAGAACCACTGTCATGGCATCATGAAGGATAGCCGACTGAAAGTAACGTTATCGTTACATCCACGGTACTTGATAAAGTTATGTTAGCTTGCATGCCGCTTGCATGTTTTAATTGTTTGTCCCAGCTTCCTGTTTATTTAGTCCATAAGTATTTTCCTACCAAGCACAGGCCTGTAAACAGGTACTTTTGGGTGGCGGAGGAGCTGCATTGCAGGATTCTGCAAGTCGTTGAATAAGACTTTGCATTTAAACAGTAATTAGTTCATTTACCTCCTTTCACATTATTGTTTAGTTTTTTATTGTTTCATGAAAATGTAATACATATTGTCATAGTTTTTGCATTCAAGAGTTACTTTTGCGTTTAGTTTTTGTATTTTTTTGTTCATTCGCCAACAAATATTTTTCTTGATAGTTTTCATTGATGAAATTAAAAGTGATTTGCGGTGCCTCTTAACATGAACCTTATCATTGTCCTCTGGTTTTTCCATCCATGCTAGAAAAACTACTCAAAAAAGACTCGGACTCAATAAAGAATCAAAATAGAGAAAAAAAATAAAGGAATTAATAAATAAAGTGTTATAATATAATAGTTTATAAACATCCGCCTGAGGAAAATTGTTTAGTGGGCGCAAGTTTAAGAACCTTTCTATAGGAGGTCTCATTTAGTCATGGTAGCTAATACTGCTAATGCCAACAGTCCAGTTTTTCTTCTTCTCTATATTCCAAACAAAACAATCACCAAAATACATAATTTCTTTCTTTTATGGCAGAAAAGAACAACCAGGCCGTTGAGTGTACAAAGCTAGTACAAGTACAAGCTACAAAGATTTATGAGCTGGATACATGTTGACTTTTGTTGTTTTAAAAAGTCATTGATTATTTTGTATATTCATTAGTTAGAATCTCTGTTAAGATGCCTAGTACCGTTTGGGTTTATTGAAATAGGTGTTTTAGTGCTGGTTTTACATTTTGAGCAGGACACTTCACATCAGCCAGAGCTTTTGCAACACTGTGTAGCTTTAACAAAGATATTCTGACTCAGAGTCTCGCAGTAAGAAGCAGGGAATTTAATTTGAAAGATCAGTTTATGATAAACACAACACCTACACATGAAGTAAACAGTGTAAAAGTAATTCAACATGCATGTAAAAAACGTTGTATGCGATAATGAATCAGAATAAGGCAGGAGCGTCTGCAGACAGACAATGACAGACATTAAAGTGCTTACATGCAGAGAATAACAAATGAGGCTGTTTCCTTTGATTCTAACAGTCATTTACAGCATTGATTGTTTGCTGGCTGTATGGACAGCAGAGAGGCCGGCTATTGGCTCAGGTCATCACCTTATAAACGCACTCAACGCCTCCTCAATACAGTCACACTGCATCACCACGGATGGATGGAGGGATAGATTAATAATGAACACAAGGGTTGAGGGACATGACTCATTTTAACTGCTTCTTATAGCTGTCAATTCGGCAGTTTATTTATTTATTCATTTATTGTTTTATTTTTATGTTGCACTTTTATTTATTTTATTTATTTTATTATTTTATTTTTATTTTATTTACAGTAAAAGTCCAATTGTAAAAGTCAGATTTTTAAAATTTTTCATAGCAAAAATCACAACTCCAAACTCTCCACACTGGGGAGAGAGTTAATAGTAGTAAAAAAGTAAAAAAAAAACAACACAATCTACATGATTTTCTCCAGAAAAGGGAATGAAATTTTGTTTGCGATGGAAACTAGGGGCTACAGGACCAGAATCAAACTACAGCATAACACAATAACTGTATTTACTAACTAAAAAGTGAATATATTGTTAAGGTACCTTTAAATTTTTCTATAAAGAAACTAATAAAACGGGGCACAGTTCAGCTCAGCCGGTAGAGCGCACTCTACGTACAAGGCTTTTGCCTTTGCTACATGTTGTCCCCTCTTTCACTCCCTCATTTCCTGTCTCTCCACCTGTCCTCTCCCTGAGAGTTTGCTGCGGAGTCTCTGGGGAGATTTTCTTGAAGAGGCACTCTGCCAACCCGACACTTCAGGATTTTGAGTTCACTGGTCACAAGGAGTAATGCTTACCTTTCGAAAACAGTTATATAAAGTCTTCTGCGCCTCTGGAAGATCTTTGTCAAGTCTGAGAAAATAAGCCTAGCGATGTCATGTCAATTTTCAAGTCAAGCCAAATTTATTTATAAGGCCCGATTTCACAAATTTGCCTCCAAAGGTTTTATAATGTGTACAGCATACAACACCCTCTGCACTAGATTTAGATGGAGAAACCCCTCACTCCACCCTTTTAACAGGGGGAAAAGGAAGAAAGAGCAGCAGAGGAGGGATCCCTCTAAGAGGACAGACAGACATGCAATAGATGTTGTGTGTTCAGACTAGACCAACACCATATAATTACAGTATGGACAATCATGATGACAAAATAATAATAAGAACATTGTAAATTACTTCAGGTGTTGCCAAACAGTCCTGAGTCACATTGTCTCCTCTTCACTATGAAGACCTGAAAAGGACATGGTCACTATGGAGACTACAGATTTCAAATAAAAAGTCTGTGTTACAAACTGGAGGCGTATAATATATATGAGTGACTACTAGACAGGAGGAGTTTGACGAAAGAAGCTATGGAGAATTATGGAAAATGTAGGATCCTTTCTTTAAGCTTGTCTGTGGATCAAAAATGTGAGACCCTAACCTCTGTCCTCCTGAGTGAAAGTTGACTTGACACATCCTCCCCAGCACCTCCTTATACAGACTTTGTCGCTCTTTGCGCTACGTACTTGACTTCTTCTCCTGTCACGGCCTAACAGAAAATATGGCTCGTAATAAACTGCTGCATAATCCACCTATACGCCTGTTTTTCTGGTGAGGATAGTCTGCAATCCACACAACTCAATTCCCTGCGGAGTTTTTAAGCTCTGAATTTTACCTTTTGCTTGTTCTCTGGTGTATTGAGTAAAGCGTTTTCTCCACAGGCAACCGTTCAAATCCATTTTCCAATCCATCCATTTTTACAATTAGCTACAGTGGGCGAGGAAATAAAATAAATGGCTCACATCTTCTCTTCTTGCACACCTCTTATGGCCCACTGAACTACTTTCTGTCCACAAAACGTCTGATGTCAGCAGGTTTTCAGGTTGGAATCAGTGTGGATTCATTCCAGCTGGATGAGATTTCATACTGCTTACATGCTGCTGATTTCTCATGTCTGGTGTGAAATGTGGTTAGCAATAAGGTAAAATGTAAAGTTTGTCCTGACTGTAGCACTAGAGGAGAGAGGTCATGGGGTCATCAGTAGAAAAAGTAATACTTTCATGACAATTTGACCATTCATTTGAATATTTCATGAGTACAGACCATCATGTTCCACAGAAAAGTTTCAGTGCAGACTGGTCGCTGCTTGTTGGCATATGTTGCACTGGTTGGGCTGATGGCTCAGCCTTTTTGCCCTGTAACGAGAGCAGCAAAAGAAAAAAGCTCCTTTGTTTAAATGGAGACTTATTTGGTTTATGTTTCATGTTCGTGCATCTTGTTTCATGTGCTATTTTCCCCTGTTGCTCTGAAGAAGTATTTTTAGACCTCAAAACTTGTTTTTATGACTGAGACGTTGGCAGACGGAGCAGCGAGGCTTTTAAGCAGGTGTAAATCAGGTTTGTATAACGTTTAACACCCAGCAGGCCTGTAATAATCACAGCTGCGGATAAGAGGCTAATGATTTGTTGCTGAGGCTTGTTTAAAACATTTCAAATCAACTGGAGTTATTTCTTTTTGTTTAAACTGCAAGTGTAGGACTCGACCCTGACCTTAAACTGTAACATGATCACACAATTATGTGATGGATATCTTAAAATGTACATATTTTTGACTTTGTTTTACCATAAATATGCTTGTACTACCCACAGTTTTACAGTTCATCACTTAAACTAATCTTTGGTTATAAATACTCTGGAACAAACTTTTTATTTAACTGAAGGTTGTGTATATTCAGCAAAAAGCAGCATTTGTTGAAGTGAGACTTAACAGCTTTCTAGTTGTTAGCTTGTCTCTTAATTTAAACATCTGATTGTTTTCTCCTCTGTTGTTTTAGATCTGTAATACGTCCTGATGCTTTTAAGTCCAGTGTCTGTTTTTATATTGAAGTCCGACAAACCAAGCACAATCAGAAAAGAGATAACAGACTGTAGCTATATGAATGAAATTACATTTGAAATCTTTCTAAAAAAGCAAAGCCAACAACATAGATTAAAAATACAACAACAAAAATAAAGCAAATGAATAAAAAAATCACGGATGGTGCACAGTTTGTCCATAAATAACTTTTTTTGGGGTTTCCCACAATACATAAATCACTGATATTTTAAAATATTGCCTTCTTGCAAAACGGCAATGATGTAATGTCACTCTATCCTCCTTACATTTATGTTCTTTATTAGTTAACCGTCTTTAAACTACGTGGATACACTTAATCATATTTGATCCCACTCCCACTCTATTTGCCCCAGTTTTGTTGTGTGGAAACTATTTAAAAAATGTTGCCAGTAAGAGCTATTTTCATTTTAGTGCTTTATTGAACAGGACACTAATCATTGATTAACAGAAAACATATGTAAACTGTAAACAAGTAGGAGATGGCTTAGATGATTACTTTTTTTCTGTTGCCCTAGGCCAGATTAAAAAGCCATCATAACAATAGGTTTAAAAGACATGCCATAAATTGGTATGTACAACGTAATAATTATGCACAGAACTGAACAGTTCTCTTCCACAAATAATGCCACTATTAACATGACGGTCAGCTACAACTGATACTAAATAAGTAAATATAAAGAAAAAAGAGCATGATGAGATTTATTTTTTAGATTAACTGATTTTTATTGTTTTGGAGGACAGAACTGAAACATCGCCAAGTAAAACATACATACACATAGCACAGTTTACTTGTGTGTTTATTTTAATGTTTCGATAGGAGGAACTACTTGCCGTAATGTAGTTAATTTTCAGCATGGCGGAGTGATACACGAGTGTTTGGCCGCGGTTTTCTTGTTCAAGTTTGAGGAAGACATTTATGCTGAGTAAATTGTTCTTTCTGTGCTTTGCCTTCAAACCGACATTAGGCACCAGTAGTGTGCATCAGTGTTCACCACAAGATTACAGTAACGTTACCTCCCTAAGTGAAACTGTCAAGCGTAATGGCGCGTCTCGACAGAAGGAAACGGGTTTGCTAGCTGCATGTTGCTGGTCTTATTTCCCTCTGTTTTCTTCAGGTTAGTATCCTTCAAAAGGCCCGTGTTTTGTCAAAATAATTTCAGTTCAACATAAAAGTGGGTACTGTCCTGTTCCCTTCTCAGATAGACGTGTATTGTGTTTATCTCAGTTACTGAAAAACTCCCCTTCTTATGTCATTCTTAGCTAACTAGCTTTAGCTTAGCTCAGTTAAAATGAACGTGTTGCTGTAAAAAAAGGTAACGTTAACTTAGTGGCTCTCCTACTGCTCATAGCAGGTTGGTGTTCACTCTCATGCAATACTTTGAAGTAGTTAAAGGGATGTTTTTTTTCTCTAGCCTCATTTAAACTTCTTCTAGCTAACCTTACAGCAGCTTTCTGACTGGGCTTTCCATTTATTGGCAGGTTGTTAACATGCTAAGTGCTGGTTAGCATCCATTCCAGACAGAACTTCACCAGGTAACATTAGGCTGCAAGTCCATCTGTTAAAACTGTAATAAATAACCTGTAAGTAAGGTCTACATACTTACAGGACATCACCTCGGGTACTGGGAAATTCTGACAGCATTTTTCACCATATTTTGAATGTTCATAAAACAAACAAAGAATCTTAATCAGATGTAATAAATGGCACATTCATTGATGATGAAAATAATCTTTGCAGCAGTTGCAGCCCTAGTCATCAATTGCTCAATCTGATTTTGCTGCCCTTTATAGATAAAAGTCTGTCTTTAACAGATGTGCTGGGGATAAAAGTTCATGTACTAATTTCAGTTCTGACACTTTGTATTTGTGTGTTCCAGATCTATGACGCAGAGGGGACGTTACAGCACTTTATTGATGGTAATGATCCCAGTAAGTCGAGCTGGATGAGGTATATCCGCTGTGCCAGACACTGTGGGGAGCAGAACATGATGGTTGTACAGTACAGGTAAGAACAAGTCTTAATTCTTTGACCCACATTTGGTGGATGCTTGTCATCCAAAACTGCCCTCTATTGTACCAGGAGTTTGTGAAAGCACTGTATACCAATACCCTATAATACTAAAATACCATGAAACACATTTTTAAGTTAAGTTAATTTTAGTAGGCTCCACTTGGAACATTTGGTCTCACCACTGGGGACCCTCAGATGACTGAAAGGAGGGGATTAAGGACAAGAATAGGGGTGATTGACTGTGCTAGAGATACCTATTACATCTCTATTTCAGAACTATTTCAAAGGATTTGCAGCAGTTATCAAAAGTTTCTTTAAAAAAGAAATAAATTCAGTTCTTCCCTTCTCTTGAGTTTAATTTATGATTATATCAGGTGTATACTTTGAGCATTTTTTGTTTATTTAGAGTCATCTTTAATTTGCACCAAACACTGCCTTTAGGCTGCTCACGAATAGATGATGTGGTCACACAGTTAGACAAGATAAAATAACATTTTGGATTTTGGCAGCTTCAGCAAACATTAAAACGACCATCATACCAACAAATAAATGGACTGAATACACCAGTTCCCCCCAGAATTGTCTTAAGCCGTGAAAGATACTGTAATTACATTAAACCTTTACACATAAGGTCAAATTGGCATCTACAAACTGAAAACCATTAGCAGCTAACACTGTAGTTGCTGCTTCAACAGAATAAGGAATATAGAAATGCTAGACATAACACAGAAATGTACTTCTAATTTAAATTTTAATGGTCCCACAAAAGAAAGCTTTTGTTAGTTGTCTTACATTACCCCTAATGTAAGAAAAAGCCAGTCAGTCAGTGTGGTGTACAGTTTATTTAAAGAAACACAAGAACGCATTTTAAGAGTTAAGTAGTGAATTCATTGAGAAACGGCCAATAAAAGCACCTCTCCTTACAAAAAATGTATAAATGAAAAATCATCATAAAACTGAGTGACTCACAGTGTGACTCATTTACAATATTAAAATCAATTATTATGAACTTACACTAGTAAGCAAAATTCTAACAAAACAAACAAAAATACTAAAACAACTAAAACATCAGTTATTTTCCACACCCCTATACCCCGGACTTACTAAAAAGGGCTCAAAATGTCCGCGAGAGAGCCCTCACGCACTTGACAGTTTGACAGTGGGACAGTGTGTGATCTTTCACTGATATTCTGTGATTAGACAATATTTATTCAGCAGTATCTTGTCTGTGTTATAAGGACTTAACGACTTAACTTTCAAAAGAAAAAAAGATTGATTAACAGACTTTTAAGAACAGACATGTCTGAAAGTATTTGTTTATTACTACAATACAGTATTTGTATATCAAACCTTGGTTAGATGGAGTAATGTAAGTTCTGTTTAGTAAGTACCGAAAAAGCATCAAATGTACATAATCGATAGGCAAACATTATACTCTTCAAAACCAAAAGCTGTCACAATGTCACAACTAAAGCTCTGCTGCTGTTGTGACATTTAGATAAAAGAATCTCATAAAATGCTGTAAGCCTTATCTGCTGTGGCTTTCTCTGCATTTTCTTGTACCCATGCGTTGACTTCTTCTTCATGTTTTTCTGTAGTTCATTGATTTCTTCTTCCAGACTTTCTGCGTTTTCTTCATACAGATTCTGTTGAAGCTCATTCATTTCTTGTTCTTGTTTCTTCTTCAGTCTGTTGAAGTCTTTCTCATACGCTTAGTTCATGAGCAGGTTTTTCATAATGAGGTCATTGTTTTTTTGTTGCTTTTGCTTCATGTCCTCCATTTCCTTGTCGTGCTTTTCCATCAGAGCTGCAAAGTCTGTCGTATATTTGTTTATGAACTCATTGAATTCTTCAGCTTGCCTTCTGGCCTCCTCTGCATTTTTTCTTTTCATTTCCTCCACTCTTTTCTCATAGTTTTGTTGTGCCACTTTCCATTCTCTTTCCTCTACTTTTCTTCTGAGTCTATCTTCTTTTCTTTTGTTTTCATATTCCTTTCTTTCCTGCTCATATTCTTCTCTGAGCCTTTTCAGTTGTGCTTGTTCTTCCTCTTGTCTCTGTTGATCTTCTCGATATCGTGTCTCCCACCATTCTTTTCGTTCTTTCTCCCAAGCCTCTCGTTCTCGTCTTATGTCTTCTCTATTTTGCATCAACTTTCTGTCAGCAGTTACGTTTTTTTCTGATTCAGATTTTATTTTGTTCTCCAGAGCTTGGAGTTGCTGTTCCCACTGCTGTCGCAGTTGTTCTTCTTGCATTTTTGAATTTCTGTTGTCTTCTTTCCTCTTTTCCTCTTCTCTCCTCCTTTTCTCCTGTTCTTTGTTGATGTACTCTTCTTTTTCCTTCAGTTTTTTGTCTCTCTCTGCTCTTTCTTCTTCGTCTTTTTCTTCTTTGCTTGAATTTCTTCATCGTGTTTTCTTTCTAGCTCCTCCTTCTCTCTCTGCATCTCTCTTTCTTTCTCTTTCAGGATCCTCTTCACTTCCTTTTGTATTGCTGCCTCAGCTTCTTGGAACATCGCTGTGGTGTAGTAGCTACCTCCATTTTTCTTCCCATTGTTTCTACATAGTTCAACAGCTGTCTGACTTGTGTTTTATTTGTTTGATCTTTGTTATTGAAGACCAGGTATCTTCCTCCACAGTCAGCAATCAGTTTTTTGACAAAGCCGTCACTTTCTTCTTCCATGTAACTCTCCATTGTTTGATATGTTGTATGTGAATATAACAATGATGAAGTCTCCTGACTTCTTGCCAAAAGTCCGCTTGATCAGTTTCTTTTTCCTCTTGTGTAAAGCGGCCGATCTGCACCACCAGTAAAAGTACATGAGGTCCTGGAGCCAACAGGCTGATGCATTTCACAAGTTCCTGTATAACTTCATCGTTGGACAGTGTCGTGTCGTACAAGCCGGGGGTGTCGACCACAGCGACAGGCCTTCCATCAATCTCTCCCTTGGCTTTTTGGCATTGCGCGGTCACTGACTTCATGCAGGCTTTAGATTTGAAGCATTCTTTGCCCAGAATGGTGTTTGCAGTGGCACTTTTTCCACAACCAGTCTTCCCAATCAGCGCTATCCTGATATGCTCTCTGCTCTGATTCTGATCATGTCCTGCCATCTCCAGTTGAGCCTTACAACTAGCCTTTATCTGTCGAGGCTTGACAATCATTTGTTTTGTGAAGCATCTGGATCCCGCATCTGTCATCTTTTTCACAGTATGCAACACCGTAGAGTCCTGCTGCTTGTCCTTGATGTTGATGACAATGTAGCGTCCTCCACAGCTCTGACAAAGCCCCTGGATGTCCTTGTTTTCTTTTAGAAAGCTAACAACAGCTGGATCTGCAGAATCTGCCTCCACAGTGAACAGAATCATGGTGAAGTCATTCACTCGAGAGCTGAATGTGTTTTGGATGGTCTCTAACTCCTTCTTGTCTCCATCAGTGAGGGGACCCACAGGTAGGACCAGGATGAAGGCATGGATGCCCTCAGGATCAAAGAGGGAGAAACACCTAAATGTATCCCTCTTGACTGTCTCCTGAGGTTTTCCATACAAAGCAGCAGCAGCAGCTCCACCACAGAAACCCGACATCCACACACCTCTGCCTGATTTCTGACACACTCTGAGTCAGCAGGTGGACCAAACTTTCTTTCTCCCAGAATGGCATTGGCTGCCAAAGTCTTCCAGGTTCCAAATCTCCCACACAACACTAAGTTGAGAGGAAGTTACAGATACTGTCATGGGATCATCCCCTCCAGTACAGTTTAGATGTCGTCCCCTGTTGTCCCACACTTGGCCATCTTTTCAATGAGTTCTTTAAGATCAGATTCTGATGGATCTTTTCTGTCGAAGTTAACTCTGTGCTGCCTTTGTCTGCAGTCTCGTGTGAGTTTATCTACTGCAGAATACTTTCCTTCCTCGCTATGTGTAAAGATGACCATCGAGTATTTAAAGGCATCTTGACCAAAGAAGCTCAGAATGAACTTTAATTTTTGTCTATCCTCTTCACTGAAATCAGAAGGCTTCACTAACAGCAGCAGAACATTTGGTCCAAGGGGGCAAAGAGCAACACACTTTTTCATTTCATGTCTCACTTTATCCTCAGGCAGACTGAAGACGTCTGAGGTTTTCACCATCGTTAAGGATATTTTGTTACACTCTCCTTTAGAGACTGTACATTGAGTCGACATTTTCAGAAAAAGAAAATCTTTCCTCTCTGTCATGAAGTTGGTTAGCATTGTCTTTTTATTCTGACTCTTTCCAAACACCACGATCCTGAGTTCAAATGCTGTAAAACAACAACAAAGAGCATTACAAATTTCCACAATGACATTGAGCACATTGTTATCTGCTTTCCATTTAAATTTGTAATTCATGCATAACGTGAATGTCAACATCGTTAATTTCTTCCATCTTGCAGCTGGCTTAAAGTATGTTTAGCACAGTAACTTTTATTCTACCCGGTCGCCGTGGTTTTAATGTGTTCTTACTAACTGCATCTGTGATATATATTGATATGTGTCACCAGAATTACCGTGTGCTGCAGATGCCATGATGTCACTTTGATGGAAACTTGTCAGAGAGAAATTCAAGCAGACAAGATGTTGGTGTCTGTTGGATTTCAGGAAACACAAGACATTATCTTGCAAATAAGTATTTATCACACAGATAATAATTATTGAATGGTAAAACATTCTCCTTTACATCCTGTAAAGCAAGCTCACTGAGTATAAAATACTACTTCCATGGTGTACCAGAATGCTTTGTCTATAGATATTTGTTTAATTTTTTTAATTTTTTTTATTTAACCTGTCCTGCCCAGCAGCCTTGTATAGAGTATGATGACCTGGATACCATATTGTGCCAGACAGATTTTACTTTAACAAGAGAGTATAAATATACTCCTTTCTCTGTTTTATTATTTATTTAATTATGTATTGATTTGTCACCGGGCCGGACAGGGGGCAGACACGGGGATAGGGGGGCACAAACAGACAGCACAGAATGCTTTGTCTGTAGATTAAATAACAATGAATGCCCAATGCACTTGGATAAACCATTATGACAATAAGCCAGTCTTTAACAAACATCTATATCTTTTATCTTCTTTTATACTCTCTCGCGGCACTTACATGATCTGAAATGATAGTGAATTGTTATAATTATCGTCATCATGCAGGTTTGATATATGTAGAAACACGTTATGTGTTGAGTTTATGAAGTTCTAAGGAAGCGCTGAATATCTAGCAGTATCTCCGCCATTGTCTTGTTGTGTCAGTGTTGTTATTGCTGTGTTATTAATGCTGTAGGTGAAACAAGCGCTGCACTGCATCTAAAAAGCACAGGGAGGCGTCACATCGGCCCCTGTGAACAGGCACTAGGGCTGAACGATTAATTGCATTTGTGATATTATCGCGATCTAATAAAACGAGATTTTCTAATCGCTAAGGCTGCGATTACACTCTGTTCACATGACACCCAAGAGTAGGGATGGGGATCGAGATCCGGTTCCAAAAGGACCCGGTTCCAAAATTTCTCAAAACCCGAAAATCAATAAGGTTCGAGCTTATCGATACTGCTATCGAGACTTGCGGGCTATGATGTAACGTTATGTCTCGAGCGTCAAATCTGATTTACTTTGAAATGCAATGTATAAGAAAATCATCAGGCTGCAGTCTCTGCCTGCTCTCTGACGGCTCCTACACACACACACACACACACACACACACACACACACACACACACACACAGCGGCAGCAGAGTGAGAGGCTGCGGCGTCGCGGTCGAATAACGTTGCGGTGAGGGTGAAGTTAGCTCCAAACTACTGTAAAGTTAGTTGATGACAGCTACGCTCCTTACTGTAAGTACGTGCAATAAAACCTTTGCAAGTAAAAAGACAATACTTTATCAATACGTCTGTAAGGTAACGTTAAACATGTAGAAATGGTTAATTTAATCATCTCTGTCCTCAGTCTCTCATCCTGGATGTTTTATACAAGCACAGCTAACGCTAGCTTGGCATTAGCTAAATGTTAAAAACAAGCTAAATAGAAAGCTGTCTGTCTGGAGCACAGACTGGTCTGTAGCCTTAAAAACTCAGCTGCTGGTTGAGACAGGTGATATGTCATCTCAGTATGTAACGTTATCACACATTGAATATTTTCCTCAAACCATGCCGGCCTACCTCATGCCCGTTGGGTCTGGTCTTACCAAATAACCATCGCTAAATAATAGTAAAGTAGCGATAGTGGTATCTATAAAGAATTGGATCGTTAAGCAGTCTCAATAAGGGTATCAGTATCAATAAAAATTAACAATCCTCATCCCTACCCAAGAGGAAAGTCTGAAAGCACTCCGGTGTTGTCGGAGAATTACTCTTATTATTAAATTAGTATTCAACACTAGAGGCGACACTTGGTTTTATTTTTGTTGGCCTACTTTTGAAATGAACCTCAAACTGAGCATTTTTTTGTTTGCTTACTGGGATACAGAAAGATGGACTCCTAGGAGATTTGAACTGAGATAAGGACGCATTAATTGCTGGTTGAACTGTGGGTTTTGTTTTAAGCGCTTACTGTATAAACACACTTAGTTTTTCTTGTGGTCTGTAGGCAGGCCGACCTGATCATATTATATTATTTATTTACTATGACTTGACTCTCAAATTATCTTTGTCATATTATTATAATTTGATATTCCTTCTCCACCATTGCTCATAATAATAATTAATGCATCACCTAATTTCATCAGAACACAGAGCTGACTCACAAGAAATAACTGTGTATGTTTAATCTATCTAATATTGTGTTGGTCATACTATATACTGATTTACTGCTTGTCCATTTTGAATAATACAGAAGGTAAAGAGCTTAAAAATGAATTGCATATTAAATCGCAATATTGGTTAAAAAAAATCGCAGTTTGTTTAGTTTTCAAAATCGTTCAGCCCTAGCGGGCACTGCACTAGTTGTGGAGACATTTGCAACAAATAAATCCAATATTTCCAACACTAGGGTAAAAAGACAGAGGCAGCCTTTTACAAACTTTTCCCCAAAGCCAAATGTCGTACGAAACATATAGTTAAGCTTTATCTAGTGTGTGCTTTGTTATTTCTGAAGCCTATAGTGACACTGAACTGATGCTGTATTTAACTATATTTGCAATATGCTGTCTGTTGAGCAACATCCGTCTTTTCAAAGCCAAAGCGCCTCCATGCTAGCAAGGTTGATCCATATCTAGCAATTCAATCAAACAACGTAGACTGCCATTCTGAATGAGTCAGTGTTTTATCTCCTGGCACTGTTTGTGCACTCCTTCATAAAACATACTTAATACTTTGTCATTAGAAAAAAATTGTAATAAACCAAATAAATATTTCACTCAAAAAATATATTTGCCATGACTTTATATTCTTTATGCTCAGTTGCAAACCTCATTATCAATCTTCAGGGGTCAATTCACAAAAGGATTGTGTGGCTTTTGCACTCGCACAGGGAGACATGCATCTCTAACTGCTCTGCTAAGCAATTAGGCTCCTTAGTGCTCCGTTGCTGTAGTATTTAAATTACATAATATGCATACAATTAGCTTAAAATTTTCCCTTTTCTATGCAAATAAGCTTCATTACAAAAAGAAAAACAATTCACAAACACCCATGCTAATAGCCACACGCTGTTAAAGTGAAATTGTTAGCGTCTTCAAAAAGTTGGTGGTAACTGAAGTGCTTTTATA
>NW_024041479.1:0-23102 GCF_014851395.1 Micropterus salmoides
GTGATCACTGGGCCCAGTTCCGTAACCCACTAGTCCAGCTCCGGTTCTGGTGCTCATTCTGGACTCATCTAATAGGTAAAATAAGTTAGCTGCATGAGTAACTGAGCCAACTAGCTAACAGCAGTTGGCAGCAGTTATGACCTGATTTGTGATATGTTGCCCACCATGTTTTTTTGGAATATGAATGCAACAGGTGGAGTAGTCTCAGTTTTTTACCTTTAAGACAGGTAAATCTTTTTCATTCTGAAAGCGCTCTGAACCTCCAAACATCTGAAGGATTTACAGGTTTTTCAGTTTTGTCATCAGTGAAAAGGACACACACACACACACACACACACAACACACACACACACACACACATACATACATACATACATACATACAGTATATATCCTGTATATATCTTGTTCTGGTTCTAGTTTTCAATTATATCTCACTTCAACTCACCTCAACAGTCAACTATCAGAGAACCTATTCCTTTTTTCTGACTTAGCTGCTTCTCCATCTAGAAAGAGATGAACTTTACCAAGTGTCCTTTCACATCCTCATCTTGTCAGGATGGAGAGAGAAAACTTTGATGGAAAAGGTCTCTCTTTCTCTCTGTTGGCCTTCTGAGAAAGGAGTCCTTCACCCCGTTTATTGCTGAGCTGCGGCGTTTTCGAGCGCCGGGACCCGACAGGAAAAGTGTCAGGCCAGTTTCTGACATGAATTTGCATCCCTCAATGGTGGGTGACAGCGCTGAAAGGCCAGGAGAAAACCGGTGCATCGATTGGCTCGTGGAAACTATTCAAAGAAACAGATGAGCTGAAGGAGCAGAGAGGTTCTCATACCTCCCCTCCATCCCTGCAAACCGCCACTTGCTTTAAAGAACAGAACTTCATTAAATTGTGCCACTCTGTGTTTGTATCACAGTGTGGAGGAGGGGGGTGGTGAAGACAGAAGAGCTATTAACTCTGCTCCACCATCAGTGCTGTTCTCCTGCATACGAAAGCAGCAGGTTGTCACAGTGCGTTCCCACGACGACACAACACCGGGAACACTGCCAGGTAATGAGGGAGCACACACACACACACACACGTGCACACACATAAATGTACATACAAAAAGCCCATACACATAAACACACAAGAAATACTGTAAAAAGCAAAGGAGTGCACACATACAAAAAGTATCGAGATATTTTACTTCACCAAAAGAAGTCCTGCATTACAAATACGTTACTGAAGTAAAAATAAAAAAGTATTAGCAAAGTATTATTAAATGTAGTTAAAGTATCAGGAGTAAAATTAGTTTTATAATCATTATTATTATTATTATTATATACATGACTGTGTAGGCATCATTATACTGGTGTTGCTGGTTGAGGTGAACTATATACTGTTGGGTAGTTTGCCTATAAATCCATCATATGTTAGAGGTTGATAAGATGTTGGGTGTGTAAAATCTTGGTGCTGAAAGTCACAAGAAACCACAGCTATTAAAACAAATTGTGGATTAAAAAGTGCAATATTTTCCTCTGAAATGTAATAGTAGGATTAGCCTATGATGAAGCATAAAATACTCAAGTACTAGTAGTACTTTGGAATTGTACTGTAAGTATAGTACATGAGTAAATGCTGGTTGTTACTGACATATGCATATGCAGAGTTAACCAAACTGCTTTGAAGGCAAGAAGGCACAATTTTATTCTGTTCCACTTATTTATTCTGCCGTGCTTCATACCTGGGTTATTTTTACAGTGTTCCTTTTGAAAGAGTCTAATTTATTGATACATTTATCACACGGTCATATTCAAGAAATCTGCAGCTGTCTGTCCTCGTATGGACACAACGGATTTTATTTCTAAATAAATAAATTGTATAAAGAAAATATTATATAAATTATAAAATACTATCAACTATACTATTAATTGTAACCCTAATACACAGAAAAAGCTCATAACAGATTTTCCCCCCTTTGACTTGTTGAATAAAATGCTGTTTACACACACACACACACACACAGGCCTGGTTGATCTGACAGAACCAGCTGTGCTCTCTCACTCTTCAATTAATTCTCTCTGCTGCTTTGACCTTTTCCTCCGACAGAAACAAAGAAACTGCACTCTTTCTCACTCACTCTCTCTCTCTCTCTCTCTCTCTCTCTCTCACACACACACTCAAAAAAATAAAAAGGTGCAAAAGCAAGTGTACACGCATATTATAATATGTACTCACAAAAGATAAACCATGATTGTAAATATAGTTGTACTGTGAGACATCCTGATCAGATCCTTGAACCACCTCAGCTGGCTCGACTTCGAATCTCTAAACATTATTCAAAACAAGCAAAATCTCCTACAGACATATGCAAGCGTGACAATGGGGCACACAGTTTTTGTTTCTAGTTGGTTGCTGACAGTTGGTCTGTTGGTCAATCACTTTGGTCCAGAGAAAGACATCTCCACATGAGCAGAAACGTTGTCATGAAATTTCCTGACAACATTCCTGCTATCTAGAGGATGAACTCTTTCGATTTTACATTTTCACTAAATATATAACACCTTTTTTTCACTAAATAAATAACACCTGCCTACCACAGCTGGTAATGGAAACTATTACTACAGTGTACAGGTAATGCTTATTGTAGATTATGACCCACAGCGTAGATTTGTAATTCTTCCCAATTTACAGTGTAATCTTTTGTACTGACTGTGTACCAGTACAGCATCCTTATTTTGTTATCATCCATACCCCTGTGGTGTAGGTAAGTAGCATATGATCATTTTGAAATAAAGGTGGGTAACTAAAACCAGAATTGGTACCTGTTAGTTAAAAAAATCCCTACAGTATAAAATAGTTTTTAAGTTTCCACATTGTTATCCCTAACTCCCCAACTTGTTCCCTACATATATGCATCAGTACGTACTGTGCTCGTACACTACAATTGGCAAGAATTATGCTGCACAACGCGGGCTGTTATCTAAAGCGTACCCTGCGTTTTATATATGACCACTGGCTGTGTGTTTGACAATGTCTTTTATTCACTAAATTTAACTGGGAAATGCTTTTGTCTTTACTAAATAATGTGTTGAATCTTCTTGGGCTCTGACCCTGAATCTTTTCTCAAAAGCCCAAAATCTTTAAAAAACTTCAACTTTCTTTCATTTCCCACCAGTCTCTCCGACTTTGGCAGCAAATCAATGACGCAAAAGTTCTATTAGTGGGGAAATATTGTCATCTAGCCTACAGGTTCGCCCTAACGTTGTCATAGGGTTTTTTTGTCATGTGTGTGACTGTTTCAATCACTTGTGTTACCTCAGTAAGCTAATTTGCTAGCTAGCTAGCTAACCAGCTTATGGACAATGGAAATAACAAAGTCCTATCTGGTGAGTAAACCTCAGCCGCCATCCACAGAAAGCCATTCAGCAGCATCAGCCAATAAACCACAGACAGGTGTTGTGCCAGGAGTGTGAATCGACAGCGGTAACACTTAGCTATTTGGTGAGGTAACAAGCCTAATATTGCTGAACGTGAGCTGCGGTTAGCTCACTAGTAGAGATGAGCGGATGATACTGAAGGTCCTAAGCTTATTTCGCTACTCTTGTGCCGGAGCTTGTGCCAAAGTGCTTCATTCAGTTTGATAGTTTTGAAAGTTTTTACTCTGTGAGTAAACTGTGATTGGCACGTTAGTGGGATAAGGAGAGAGAGAATAACAGAGAAATATGATGATGTAAATTAGAAAGACATAATTGTTCGAGGACATTTCCTCCTTGTTCCATGCAATAATGTAATAAAGGTAATAGGCTAATTTAATGAATTTAATCACGCTCCAATCACATCACATTGCAGCTCATGTGAAATATCACAAAAATATCAACCATTAAGTTTGTACCATGGACTAAACTACACAAAAAATGTACATTCATGATGTATAAGCAAAAATATTTTATCTAGGCATTAAAATCTGTAATGAAGGACTTCTGAACAAAAGTATACAGGTTTAATAACAACATATAGATTTATTTAATAGCACATAGATGAGATAATAAGGTCTTGAAGGGCTTCTCAATGTTTACAAGCCACCGGATGTCACTGTGTTTGTTGAGTAAATGTTCTTCTTCTAATATTCAATGAATTGAAGGCCACATTTACATGGCATGTTGGGGATTCTTAATTTGCTAATAGACTAGCCCAGATTATTATGAGATGGATTCAAATGTAGCAGATTTGTCAACTAAACATTCATTCTGTGAACTCTATTCCAGCATAGTATAACAAACATAGTCCTACCCTACCTATGTTACATAATAGCAATATCAGGCAATGTTTGCCTCTTTCTAGGTGGCAGGAGTGAAAATTGGTTATTAGTTAATTATTTGTTGTGGTATATAACAATGATGAAGACAGTTGGAGAACAATTAAATACAAATTAGGATTTTTTCCCCCAGGGCAACTATCATGTTTTTATCAAATGATACAGAGATTTTAGGCTTTGAACTATTCTGTCTGGACCTAAGTGGCGGACTGACTGACTTATTCATTCTGTTAGATTAGCTGTAAAAAAAAAAAAAACAACACAAAAACCCTGGTGGTTATACTTACATTAAAAATAAGTTCTCATAAATTTGTCATTAACAATTGCACTTATATATATATATATATATATATATATATATATATATATATATATATATACAACATGATTTCACCAACATACTCTATTAGTTGATTATCATTAAAGCACACTTTACTTTTATTAAGGTGTTATGTTAAAAATTTATAAAAATTTTTTAAACAAATCCTTATACGGCTGTTAAACTTGACCATAATTTTTTACAGTGCAGTCCTTCAGCCAGTCAGTCAGCAGCTGTGCAGCGCTGTCACACTTCATCAAAGCTCCATCACCAATGATAATGTGACCTGGCCGACTCAGCACCACCACTCCCTGCTGCCCAGAATATTGGCAAGTGTCAGATAGCCAATAGATTTATGTATGCAAATCAGCCCGATCAATACAGTCTGCCACGGCCCGAGATCTACAACCACGCCACATCGCCTGGAATATTTCCTGTCAAATAAAATCCAGTGGCAGAGCAGAGGGAGGGGGAAAAAAACTTAATATGAAAGGAAAAATGATTTGGGGGAGGAAGAGAGTAAAAGTGGAGATATGATGAAGAAGGTTCGCTGTCAATGAGACGGCAGACGGCCAATCATCAGAGAGAATAAATCAGTGCAGGGCTGTCATTGGAGGACAGGGGAGGAGCAGCAAGAAGCCAGGGGACATGAGAGGAGGTTTTACTCCGTCACTGTCCAAACACATTTTCTTCATACGTGTCAAAATATTTTGTTTACAAACTCACTTTTTCTTTTTACAGAAGTGGGATCAGGGGACACACACATGCTCATAGTTACTCCAAAAGTTCCAGGCAAGAACCATAAATGGATTAATACAGTCTGTTTTATACTGGAAGCAGGGACAAAGCAGAAACCTTTTCTCAACACATTTATGCCCAAATGTGACTTTATATAACAAAAATGTATGTAATCTAGTTATATGATATGTTCTATTTTTATAAATGAAATATGTAATCTGTTATGTTTGGTCAGAAATAATTTGATACAACCTTATTATTTGTTTTCAAATATAATACTCTCTGGTTATTACCTAAGTTAACCATATGCTAGTGCAAAAAAAAAAAAATTTAATCTACAAAAAAGATAGCTAGGCCTACTTAAAAAGTTGTTTTCCAAGATACTGTGTTGTTGCAAAAAATTATTTTTAAACCTCCTTTGCTATATAAATTATTTGTTTTGTCAAATGACTGTCAAATTGTTATATTTCACTGTTTGTGCGTCAAATGGTTTTAATAACTTTCTCTCGGCTGCAAATATGAGTGAAATGCTGATATTGTAATTATATTAGTGGTGTAAGGCCAAACATTGTGAAGATATTGGATAGTCATAAATAAATGTGTTTTCTGTACGAATGTTTTAAAGTAACTAAAAAAAGGAGAAAATCTGTTTTATAATGAAATCTAAAGTCTTGAGTCTGTTTGTTCATGACATTTTTAAGTTAGGGATTTAAACTAGCAAACTTTCTAATCTTCTATTCTGAAGTTATGAAAATTAAAAAATAATTACATCAGGAGAGACATGATGAGAAGCACAGCCTTAATACTTTATAATTTTATAAATTTTTAATATTATAATTGTTGATATTCTGAATGAGGCCCTGCGATGGACTGGTGACCTGTCCAGGGTGTACCCCGCCTTTCGCCCAATGTCAGCTGGGATTGGCTCCAGCCCCCCGCGACCCTGTACGCAGGATAAGCAGTTGACGACGGATGGATGGATGGATGGATATTCTGAATGAAGCGTCCTTTTGATAATGTGATCATGAGGCTACAGTAAATTCCATGAAATTATCATAGAATCATTCATTAGATAACACCTCCACTCCTCCATCAACTCCTCCACCATCCAGGAAAAGGCCAGGGTAAGCACAAGGAGAAGGGCCGGGTGGGGTGAAGAGGAGGGGGCATGTCCGTCGCCTGTCGGCGTAGCAACAGCCGCCATGTCACCACCTCCCCCGTGGGAACCGCCCATCAAACGGAAAGGTTGTGCCACATCTGCATAATCATTATCACGGCGACAGAAAGTCATTCTGGGAAACAATCAATGTTGTTTTAAGGGATCTTAAAAAAACAAAAGGGTAGTAGTGTCTTAAAGAAGATCTAGTGTCTCAGCCAGATAAACGGCAGCGCTGGCAGTTTTACCGGGAAGCTGCGGAGACCATCTGAGGTTTTTAGAGACAAACAGTACAAAACCTGCTTTTCAGTAAAACACACAGAGTGAATCAGTTGTGAGCTCTGCCAACACACAGAGGAAATACTGCAGAACTTCAGCTGTCTATCATTGCTGTGGCTGTTCTACATTCCATGATCTACTTTATATTCCAGTTTTTATCATTAATTTGTACGGGTGTGACGAGATCTCATGCCACAAGGTCTAGCGAGATTGAATTATGATGACAAGTCTTAATTCTCACGAGACCCACGCAAATTACTTTTTTCACATACCGTCAAGCCACACATTAATCTCACGCAGTGAAATACAAATGTATAACTGATAAGATAGACTCACCCCAGGGTACGCAGTGACAGCTGGGACGAGTGGTAATGTAGCTGGTAGAGTTTTGCAACATAAACATCTAAAAACTGAAGCACAGTCTGCTCTGTTTGGGACTGTGAGCTGCACTGGAAGTTAATGTGTGTGGATCTGTGGTGAGATTTCTACCTGATCAAAAGTGTTTCATTTACTTTCGGTTTCACATGCAACATGCGTCGGTCAAACAATCTGAAGGGCATAACGTTACTACACTAACGTAATGCACAGCAGCGTAAAGGGCAGGTAGACTTCTCATTAAATGATGATGTTAGTCTGGTAATATTATGACTTTTCTCGGGACATGTCAGAGAACGGATGACAGTGAGAGATCATAAATGTGCAGAAAGTTTTGAACATGAGCAGAAAATCTGCTGAAACACAGGAGCTATAAAAGTCCAGGAGTTTATAACTAAATTAAAATTAAATAATTTATCCTTAAGGTGAAAAGGTGCCACATTTAAAGAGGAGGGAAGACAAAATCATGAATCAGATGGCATGATATTACATGAGAAAAGTTGATCTACAGGAGAAACTGATCTGAAAGCAACACAGAATGACTCAGAGCTGCCCTGACTTATATTCTGTTATAGTTAGGCTATAGAGTTTGAATTGTCACCTGCCACCTGAATTTTGTGTTACTCTTTACATAATTTATTTTTTAAATCACCATAAACTGGTGCAGAAACATTCTTCAGAATGCAGGAAATAAAGTGTTTAATGCTCATTTTCATATAATTCAGCTTTAAAGATTTCTTAAAAATTGTGTTAAAATCTTGTCTCGACTTGATCTCCTGAAATCAATCTCGAATCTCGTCTCGTGGGTTAAGGGTCTCGTCACACCCTTATTAATTACCGTACTACAGATCACTTTTCCGGAAATACACAGTTCTATCACATCTAATCTATTGTGTTCATTGTATTGTACAGTGTTTCTTTACTTTCTCTTCTATACTGTCTTCTATAATTCTGTTTGCCTTATATATTTCCCAATAAATCCATCTACGATGGCCGGTGCAAATTAACAAACATGTTCAACCAAACCTAAAGCATCTGGGTAACAACTAATTCAGTCCAGGTTGCTAATGTGATGATGTCTTTTAGCTAACTTTTGACCTAGCTAAACATTGCACTCTAAAAGTGTGTTCAGACAGAAAGCAAAGCGATTTGTGTCTGATGTAAGCTACTGTAGCTAGCGCAGGACGCACTGATCGTGTGTGGGAGAGTGTCTGTGCTTTTGAGTCCATCTCAGCAGTAACTCCCTTTTGTCTCAGTACATTTATGAATTAGAGTCAGTTAAAGATACGCAAAAAATCTTGCTCAAGTTGAAACATTTCCAATTCGCGCGGACATGTCTTTCTGTGAGTTTGTGCAAATTCGTGTCTATTTGTGTGTATCCATAGACTTTGTGAGCAATCACACAACCTCTAAAACTTGCATCACGTTCTGTCTGAACACACAGTAACACCTGCGACCTAGTATTCTCTAACTGCAAACACTATAAACACTACAATGTTTAACTGTTATGTTCTTGCTAAACACTGTATTTTTAGAAGATAAACGGAGGAGATGAGAAGCAAAGAAGTGAAACGGAAAGTGAAGAGAAGAAGAAAACGAGATGGAAAGACAAGAGAAACGAGAAAAGGGGAGGGAAAAGAAAATAAGTAGAAGGCCAATAAGTAACAAGAGATGGAGAAGCAGACACAAGAGAGATGAGACGAGGAGGAGCAAGGAAAGAAAGAGAGGAGGGGAAAACAACTGATATGTGACAAGAAGAGATGAAGAGAGGAGACAAAAAGAGGAAGATGAAAGAAGAGCAGAGAAGGAAAGAAGTGAGAAGGAGACAAGAGGTAAAGGATGGTGATGAAGAAGCAAAGGAAAGACGCTTAAAGGAGGAGGAGGAGGGAAAGAGGAGAAAGGAGAAGAGAGAGAGGGTCTTCCTCTATCAGCAGATAAGAGGCAGAAACGGATGAATCCTATTGGCCGGCGAGCCTCTTCCAGCCTCTTATCTACTCGCCTTCATGAACTCAGGACACATTTCATAGAAATTTGCGAAATCAGGAAAGCTGGGTATCGTGTCATCTATCACAGGGCGACACCGGCCCATACATCCTCCCGGCTTCACAATAAAAGCCACAATTGACACCTTTTTTTTTGTTTGTTTAATAATTATATGCTGCAGCAGCTACAAAGAAGCTTTGGGTTTCTTGTTTGTTGTTTTCAAGGTCAAACAAACTTAGGTTGAATTCAAGAGTTCCGGCTTTAAGACTAAAAGGATTTAAGTCTCTCATAAATCAGGTGTCTATAATTACATGTGTTTTGGGAAATGTTTGACTGCGATTATTTCTGATGCATCAAATGAATGAAAAGCTACAAAAGGCCATTGTGAGAACAAGAGCTGAGAAACCTTCTCAAAATGATTCCTGGCAACGACGCTAAAGAAATGGTGTTTGAGCAGCTCATCACACGGAAACAGATGTACTTTCATTTACAGGAAACATTACGACAGCGTGATAGATGACAGAAAACTTAATTCACAAGCTGGAGCAAAGCGGGATTGTGTTTCTCATCAGACTTGAAGTAAAAATTTAGGGATCCCTACGACGCACTCTCACATCCTGCTCAGACAAATTTACAATGTCTCTGACTTGACTGGAGTTCCAGTGAACGGGAACATCATGACTGAGGAGTTTTTGTACATTTAGTATCACCTGCTTGTTCTCCAAAATGTGTGCCACAGTTGTGCTGCTGTGGATAAAGGAGTCTTGATACCTGGCTAGCTGTTGCTTTCTGTTGTGCTAAATTAATACTGTGTGCAAAGCATCCTACTTGTGGACCCAGTCCAGTTTCACAAACAGCATGGACAATATTTTTTGCATTGTTGGTTGTGACTGCAATACTTGTCCTCGGCCTCTCCAATTTCCACTCTGGTACTACATCCTTTGGTTTCTCTCTGCTAGTATGCTGTTCATAAATGGGGCAGGTTTGCAGGACCAGACTTTTCATTTTCCAGTAGGGAGTGATGTAGCGGGCAGTCACTGTTAAGTGGCTCTCTGTAGCCTTGGAGGTCCATCCATTGGGGGTGAGCACAACTGCCAGTGCAGTTGATGATTCCTGAACAACTGCATCTTGCACTCGTTTACACAGGGCAGGCACAACGGACTGACTAAAATGTACACGTGAAGGCACATTTTAGCGGGCTCAAGCTCTTTGACCATAGACTTAAATCCTGTATTTTCTACGACCAAGTGCAGTCACATATATTCAGTGAACAGAACAGTCCTATAGCATTAGTTAATGCTTTGGCATGGTCCGAATCTGCAGGGAGAGACTTCCTGAACCCTTTAGGAAGGAAGAGTCACCTAGAAGTGTGTTTTTCTCATGTTCCACTAATTGACACATGACTTAGCTTGTTCTAAGTATTTCCACAGACATACGGCTTTAGTTGAAAAGCGATCCACGAAACTTTGTCCATTTTTTAGCTGTAGCTAACCGGTAATTGTAAAGCTCCCATACGGTGGATCTAAATGTCATGGAAGGATTCTCCAGCTCCGGTCTTGTGTTTGTTATTCAGACGGCAGCAACATTAGATAAGCTTGATGAACCTGGCTCACCCAGCTGAGCAGACTAGTAAAACTTGCACTAGAATATTTGTTCCACATGTGCGATTAGTCAACATAAACAGACTTTTTTTTTTTTTTGGGTCACAGGCATTGACTGTATAAAAGAAGTGGACGTAGCCATCGTTACGTCACCCGTTGGTTTGTGGACTGCGGTTTTGAAGCCTCGAGTTCGGCCAATAGGGCGCTGACATGTTGATTTTTTGCAAACAACAAATGCACTGTTCCCTCCTTTTTGTTTGTGAAAAACTGTTGTGAGCAGCTGTTTAGGTAGGAACATGAAACTATATATTTGTGAGTTCTTTTAAAGATTTACGTCATCAGTAGGAAGAGAACATCATATATCTTACAGTAGATACCAAGTAGTTAGTGTTATCTGTTATCATTATATTATAATGAGCTACATAGTGGAAATGCTGACCCATATGAGCCAGTTCACAGCCTTAGATCCTCAGGTGGGGTCCTTCTGGCCACTTCAAAGTCAAGGCTTAAATCTAAAGGTGGCCATGCTTTTACCATCAGGGCTCTCTGGCGTTGGAACGACCTGCCCGGGAGGAGATAAGACTTCTTAAAAGCCATCTTTATAGACTTGCTTTTATGTGATGTCATCTTTACAGCGTCTCCACCATTTGAACTTTTTCTCCCTTTTCTTTGGCCTTACTATTTGGATTCTATTGTGATATTGCCTTCTGAGTATGCTGCTTTTGCTTTGTCAGAGCACTTTGTAAACTCTGTTTTTAAAAAGTGCTATATAAATAACGTTCTTATTATTATTAATATTTAGTCACAGTTGTCATTTGAATTAATCTTTTTTTCTCTAGCCTCTGTGTGTAGTTATTTTTAAGCCAAAGTGTTTTCGCCACCCTTGTGCATGAAACATTTAAATTTAAGTAATCATTCAATGTATGACTGGATGTAATTCAGTGTACAAGTGAGCACTGACGTGGCTACGTTACCTCAGTAGATTTCGTGTTTGTTTGTAGCCTGCCCTGTAAAGTTTGAATAAAGTCCTGTCCGGCCTCTGATGTCATGGTGTGTGTATGTGTGTAATTGTGTGTGTGCTTTTACGTGTGTGTGTGTCCATGTGTGTATGTGGCAGCCCTGTGCATGACAAACTGGTCCAATTTCAGGCGTGTCGCGGCAGCCGGCTGATATTTGTCTCACTGGCGTTGTTTTTGTTGCGGCCCTTTCTTCCTTTCCCTCCTCTTTATAGTTTCCCCTCAGATTTGAATCGGCAAGGGGACCGCGGTCTGTTCCCCCTTTGACAGCGCAGAAATAATTACAGTACAGCCTTCCCCCCTCGCTCGCTGTTATATTAGCCCTCTTATCAGGCTGCTGAGGGGGGTAGTTGATCAACTAAGGTCACTGTATCCTGACCACAGCACAACAGCTACACCGCCATTTGGAGATATGATAAATAAAAGCCGGGGGTTACAACACAACAACACTGTTATCTGCTACCAAGTGCTTTTTGTTTCATTCTCTGCCCTCCCTGCACCTCATCTGTGTTTGTGTCTCCAGAGAAAAGAGAAGAAAGTTAAAGTAGCTGATGGAGAGAATATGGAAACCTGATTTGGTGTAAATGATGAGCAGAAATAATACCTCTGCATGATTTGAAGCTCAAAGCAGAGAAGTTTCACTTTCAGCTCACATGTGCAGTATTTTATTTATTTTTGACCCCGCAGTGAAAGCGTGAGAGGTTGGGGGGGGGGGGGGGGGGGGGGGGGTCTAGCTGGCTGTGGTTGTAAATGCAGCTACATTATTCTAAAAACAGGTTGGCGACAGCGCCGCTGGTGTGAGTAGAGATAATAGATGCACCTACATTATCCTGAAGTGGCGGGGAAATTGAGGGGTTAGGAGGGTGAGCAGAACAGATGTGCTTACATTATTCTAAAGCCAGATTGATAGCGACGGGGTCGAGGCAGAGAGTGAAAAAATAAATGCATCTTATTCTGGAGTCATGTGAGAGCGAGAGGTTAGGGTGAGCAAGGAAAACAGATGCAGATGCATTATTCTAGAGTCAAAGTGAACATTTTAAAGGTGGAGGTGAAGCTGAAAAAGTGGATGCACCATTACTCTTGAGTTTAAGCGATAGTGGGAGGTTAAGGAGGAAGGTTTAGGCCTACCTACCTACATTATTCTCAACCTAAGAGACAGGAAGGCCACAGTCACGTGTGAGCTGTTGAATATAAATAGTCCTGTATGAAAGGGTAGCCTTAATCATTTTAAGAGGGAGGATTTATAGGGAGTATCTAAAACAGAGGGTGAACTACAGCCTGTTACACAAAGGACAGGGCTACAAGGGTGGTCATATTTAATTTGAAAATCATGGGGCGGGAATATTCAATTTTGATACCTGAAATATGTCCAAATTCACATATGCAGAATAACCTCCACCGGCCGTCCCTTGTACTCCAGCAGAGGGCAGCTGTAAATTGCACAATCTATGGGCTATGGGAGGATATGTAGAACAAATTATCCTTACCTCATGCCATTTCAGTCATAATGCGATGAAAGATTGTGGATTTGACACCACAGATGGAAGAAATCATAAGATAATAAAAAGACTAAGTGAGTCAATGGAGTGCAAAAGAAGGGAAGAATGCCAATTCTGTTCAATCGAAATTATGGTTGTGTTAAAATGAATTCAAACAACATTACGTGTTGGTTATCATTTGTACCAAACTTGATATAAAAAATATAACTCCCTTTAAAAGGAGCTGTAGTACTTTAATGAACTTAATCATTTTTACTACCTATTGATGAACAGGTTATAACCTCACATAAAAATCAACCATTTGCCTGCTTTGTCAGTTGCTTAGAACAGCCACAATGCTGCTTCCTATGTGAAGAAATTGGGTCAGATTTTCAGCGAAATCCATTGGCTTATCTAGGCTGTGTGTTTCCCTGCGTGCTCCAGAGCCTCTTGCGGCTAACAAAATGGAGTCCTCTAACACCTTAAAACGACCGGCTCCCTGCACAAAACAGACTCTAACATGCTTGCTAAAATGTCTCGAGTTTATGCTTGTAACCAAGCAGCAAGCGCCAAGTGCCTTAAACCTGCATTCTTTCTAATGGCCAGCACTGGTTGCAAAAAGAAGTCCTACACCTCACTTGATTTGTTACCTCAATAAACACTTTCCTTTTACCAGTTTATGGTCTCTGTCACTAGTTTCAAGTTTTCTTTAATACAGAATGATGTTTATGTAAATTATGGTCCCAGTTAGAGGAAAATAATCGATAATGCAGGGTACGCTGTAGGGTGCGGCTACCTTGTGATAGACAAGTCACGACCTGTCAATTAAGGATAGAGGCAAATCTCTCCACTGCACTGTGTACGTTGTGAGCTGTCAGTGTTTTCATTGATGCAGTTAGACGCTTTCACAGTGCATTTTCAGTTCATAAAACTTAATAGTAACATTTTAGTCGCTAAAAAATGTTTTGTTTAGAGTTTGGTTGTTAGACACTCAAAGGAGTCGGCTGTTTATTTTTTCCAGTAAGTAAATTTTGTTTTAAGCCTGTTTTTCGCTAGCCTAACTTATCATCCCAATAAATATCACAGTTACCATAGTGATGGGCATAATGCCAATTCGAGGCTTCAAAACGGCAGTCCACAATGTCTGGGAAGGTTCTCAGTCTTCCAGGTCATAGTTATCCAACGAAGGTTGAGGGCAACTGGACTTGGTTGAAGATACTAGAAGACGTTTCATCCCTCATCGAAGAGACTTCTTCAGTTCTGACTGACTGGTAGGGAACAATGGTTAATGTCAGGGTGGAAACGTCCACTTGTTATACAGGTGCTGGTCATATAAATAGAATATCAACAAAAAGTTGATTTATTTCAGTAATTCCTTTCAAAAAGTGAAACTTGGATATTATATTCATTCATTACACACAGACTGATATATGTCAAATGTTTATTTCATTTAATTGTGATGATAAAAACCGACAACTAATGAAAATCCCAAATTCAGTATCTCTGAAAATTAGAATATTACTTAAGACCAATACAAAAAAAGGATTTCTAGAAATGTTGGCCAACTGAAAAGTATGAACATGAAAAGTATGAGCATGTACAGCACTCAATACTTAGTTGGGGCTCCTTTTGCCTGAATTACTGCAGCAATGCATCGTGGCATGGAGTCTATCAGTCTGTGGCCCTGCTCAGGTGTTATGAGAGCCCAGGTTGCTCTGATAGTGACCTTCAGCTCTTCTGCATTGTTGGGTCTGGCTTATCGCATCTTCCTCTTCACAATACCCCATAGATTTTCTATAGGGTTAAGGTCAGGCAAGTTTGCTGGCCAATTAAGAACAGGGATACCATGGTTCTTAAACCAGGTACTGGTAGCTTTGGCACTGTGTGCAGGTGCCAAGTCCTGTTGGAAAATGAAATCTGCATCTCCATAAAGTTGGTCAGCAGCAGGAAGCGTGAAGTGCTCTAAAACTTCTTGGTAGACGCTGCGTTGACCTTGGACCTCAGAAAACACAGTGGACCAACACCAGCAGATGACATGGCACCCCAAACCATCACTGACTGTGGAAACTTTACACTGGACTTACAGCAGCGTGTATTCTGTGCCTCTCCTCTCTTCCTCCAGACTCTGAGACCTTGATTTCCAAAGGAAATGCAAAATTTACTTTCATCAGAGAACATAACTTTGGACCACTCAGCAGCAGTCCAGTCCTATTTGTCTTTAGCCCAGGCGAGATGCTTCTGACGCGTCGCAAGGAATGCGACAGCTGAAACCCATGTCTTGCATACGTCTGTGCGTGGTGGTTCTTGAAGCACTGACTCCAGCTGCAGTCCACTCTTTGTGAATCTCCCCCACATTTTTGAATGGGTTTTGTTTCACAATCCTCTCCAGGGTGCGGTTATCCCTATTGCTTGTACACTTTTTTCTACCACATCTTTTCCTTCCCTTCGCCTCTCTATTAATGTGCTTGGACACAGAGCTCTGTGAACAGCCAGCCTCTTTAGCAATGACCTTTTGTGTCTTGCCCTCCTTGTGCAAGGTGTCAATGGTCGTCTTTTGGACAGCTGTCAAGTCAGCAGTCTTCCCCATGATTGTGTAGCCTACAGAACTAGACTGAGAGACCATTTAAAGGCCTTTGCAGGTGTTTTGAGTTAATTAGCTGATTAGAGTGTGGCACCAGGTGTCTTCAATATTGAACCTTTTCACAATATTCTAATTTTCTGAGATACTGATTTTGGGTCAGTTATAATCATCAACATTAAAAGAAATGAACACTTATATACAAATATATCAGTCTGTGTGGAATGAATGTAGACATTATACAAGTTTCACTTTTTGAATGGAATTACTGAAATAAATCAACTTTTTGATGATATTCTAATTATATGACCAGCACCTGTATAGTGTATGCTAGTAACTTGCTAAGCGTTTCCTCACACTTTAAAAGTGGTCTTTTATAGGGGTAGAGATAAGGCTAATATGGCATTACCAGGTGGTTGCTACCACGTGGTGTTTATAGGATCCCTGCTAGCTTGTTAATGCAGTTGCTATCCTACCTGAGTTCCATGAAAAAAATACAAATATTTAAAAAAATGGTTTGATTGGACTCAATTCATATTTGATTGATTTTCACACATTTAAAAACTGCAAATAGAAAAAAAACAAAACAAATTGATTCAGTCAACAAAATGTTAAGCACATGTAATAATTCCACCAAGACACTAGTTTAAGATTTGTGTCTTTAAAGAACACTCTTATGTCAAATGGCAGCAGCTCAACTGGTGATGCTGTAATGTGAAAGACGAAAGCAACTTTGAATCAGCGCAAATTGACACACACCTCTTAATACAATCGGATGTGCATTTGTTCATCTTCCACAGAAACCTGCAGCCTGAATATGACAGCTAGTCGATTCTGTGACAGCCACGATGCAAAGTAACGCACAGCCCACTTTCTGACAGCCTTCTGCCTATAAGCTCAGTGTGTGAGTGTGTGTATGCACGGTATATGCAGAGCTGATGTGAAGCCTCCTGACAGTCTGCGTGAATCTTTTCCAGGCTCGACACTGATTATCACTTTGAGGTTCTGACAGACCGACTCTTTGGACAAAAAAAAGCTGGATAAGAGCCACACCTCTCACAAAACACACATACAATAACAGTGATGGAGGACAGGTGACAGGACAGGTACGCAGATAAGGATTGGCTGCCTGTAGGCAAAACTGTGTGTTACCTTGTAACTAAGGATGTATTTTAAGACCCAAAAGGAATGACTGTTCTTAAGCTACAGAATGCATATTTTGGGGGTCACTCTGGTCCTTTAACACCTCTGAACTACTATCAGCTACTACTACTATCAGCATTGAGCAATAAATTTGGGTACATCAACAGTTTTGAGCACAAATTAGGCTGAAAAATACAAACAAAAATATAATTTCTTGTGGAGCCCCCGACATCCCAAAAGATATTTTGTGCAGGATAAAGATTTGTGTGTACTAATGACCTTTTAAAATCTTCTTATGACATGAGATTAATGTGATATTTTGTTAATCATGAATAATAAATTAAGATCAGGTTTTGGGACTTCAGTTCTCCGTAGCATCGTGTTTATAATGTTCTTGTTTTATATTTCATCTATAAAAAGTAAAAAAACAACAAAAAAAAAAACATCGGATGTCATGAGGTTTTTCAAGAAATGAAGTCTAAACTAAGTCTAAAACTAATCAATCTACTCAAAACTTAATACTATTAAATTAAAATGTAAAATAAAATCTAATGGAATTCCTTTGGTGATATTTCTATGACTATAATAACCAGCATTTGTGATACATCTCATGAGAGAAATGCACCTTGTAGTGTAGTACAATTAAAGTAACATTTTAACTTCTTAAATATATCTATCCAGAGAGAGAGGGAAATTAAAATAATAATAATAATAATAATAATATAATAATAGAACTGAGCAGAAGAATACATGATAAAATACCAGTGGGGCAATAATAATAAAATAAAAAGAAGGCTTCAAGTTCGAGTTTTTACAAGGTGTTATAAAACCTTAAGTGATCCACGGTCTTAGTTTAACAGAAGAGTTAAATGATCTGCATTGAAAATAAGGATAACATGAAACCCAGTCCAATGGATACATTCCTTTATTGTAATTAAAGTCTGCTCTGCTGCACTGCAGGAATGTCACGTCAAAACAGAGTTAAAAAAAAGTTTGCTCAGATGAAGCATTTCATCATCTGTGAAAATAAAAACAAAAAATTCTCAACCATTGCACATCATTAGGCGGCAAAAAAACATTGCATAACATACAAAAAGGTAGCAATCAACATAGTGCTGTATGATTTGAGATTGAGGAGTAATGGCGATGAGGGCTTGAAAACATGTTTTATATATTTCCAGTTTTAATGTTATTCTGATAATGAAGTGTGCTTTAAATTCAACAAAATAAAATCAAGAACAGATTCTGTAGAATTTGCAGTTAAATATGTATAACTGCAGCCCTCACACTGATCAATAGGAAGAGAAACAGCCAGAAAAACAGTCCTCAGTCTGAGGCTGCTCTCTGGACGGACACACACACTGACACCTGACACTCCCTCACTTCCTCCACACCTGAAACTACAAACACTCTGAATTTTGGCTCAACTTCAGTTTCCTTCAACGGGAAATCCTTCATGTGCAGTGAAAACAGCTAGTTAGCGTCACAAGCTATTGAAACTAAAAATGCTAAAGACGCTAACAAGCCATTTGATCCTGTTAAATGTATTAAACCAAAAGTGAAAACATCTTAAGTCTCCTCGTTGAGGAAAAGGAACAGGAGGAAGAAAAACACCAAGGTTCTGTTCAGACTGCAGGGTTTCAGATTCCTGATCTGCTGCTTATTTGTAATTTACGATAGAAAACCATTATGATTGAAATTTTTCTTTATTCTTCCTCTAGTTTTGGTTTGATTCTTCTAGTTTGGACTGAAGCACCAAGTAATCAGTGAGGACTTTTCCTCGAACACAGAGCTGTTTCCCAAACCAGATTTGGAACCACAACAAGGCCATTTTGGCCCCTTAAGGCCCCATTTAATGATGCTAGAGAAGAAAAAAAATAAAAAATAAAAATAATTGTTTTGTTGAAATAAACTGAGGTCACAGGTCCACTGTTGCAATGTGGACAGTGTTATGCAGTGTACATTTTCCACATTCTGATTTTTAAGATATTTGCAGTTAAAAACTGTGAAAGGAAGATTTTGCAAGTAAGGACTTATTTGGGGATATAAGGTCGAAAGACCGTATAAACAGAGCGGTCACAACTGTCAGCATTTAAAGGACTATATTTCAGTTTTAACTATAAATGTTATGGAGGATTTTAAAATATGCTTATTTTTAAACAAATTTAGCCCAACTTTAAAATAATAATACTAAATGCATCTCTGATGACTTTCAGCATTAGTTTTGGTGCTTAAATCAAACACCTGCATTTGATTTGATTTTCTTCAATGTGAATACTTTCTAAATACCCAGGATACAGATTAATTAAAGTGAAGATGGGGTCAGTGCGTCTAGAGAAATTCACCACCCTAGGATACATTAATTAGCAGAGTTATGAACTATGGGTATTGAATCAAGATTTTTCAAGTAGAAGAGAGAAAATTTGCTTTTTCTACGTTTTCATCAGGCAGCAGCAGTGAACAGAACCAGAAAGTGACAGTGTTCCTTCTTTGCTCTCATTAGCTCAAAAAGGGCAGAAAGAGAAAACGTTGCCTTCACTTTACGATCATGCAGCAACAAAAATAAGGGCTTTTGTTTGGAAAGGCATGAAGGGAAGTGAGGGGACTGAACAGATGACGGGAAGTACAAGACACAAAATATGCCTTCATCACTGACTCCGGATCAGTTTCACAGCTCATGTTCCAAACATTAAAAATAAAACCACAGTGTCTGATTGTTTGTTTTGGGGGTTTTGGTGGACAAAAGTTTCCATATTTACCTGCTGTTCTGTTCTAAAAAAAAGAAAAGAAGAAAAAAGCTGCTAGCACTAACAACTGATAGTGCTGGGTGACAGAAAAAATACAATAATGAAATGGATTATTATTTTAATTATTATAATGAAATCTGCTTGACTCAAAACAAATCAATTCCAGACTGTGATTAGGAGAGAAGTCGACAACAATTCCCAGAGAACACTTCAGAAAAACATCCAATCAGAGAGCTTTAGATTCTGTTGCTTGGAAATGGTGGTGTGAAATTGGAGGTTTGCAGCAGTCATCATATAACTTCAAAAACATGCTACAACTCTAACTTCACAGCTTTGACTCTAAGCAACTCTGAGCAACTGCCACAGAGGCTCATGGGTATTGTAGTATTTAGAGAGAATGTAAGGAAGCCTTTTCTTGCCATGAAAACTAGAAGAAATAAAAAGTCAGTAATGGCTAACATAAATATTCTCATGGTCAGTCAAGACCATTATGATGAACTTTAGCATCAATGGTTATTCCTGACCTTTGGATCAAATCTGGGTAAAAATAAAATTGTTTAAGAAATGATAATGAACACTTATATCTGCTTACAGCTACATTATACTGTGTCATTAACCATTTGTAGTTGTTTATATGCTTATAAATGCTAAATAGCCCATATCAGTACTAAAATTTTCAAAATTTTAAGGTGACCAGATCCCACAGCTTTCTTCGGCAAACTTGCTCAGGTGTCATTACATGGCCTGTTTCGGTGAAAGAGTAGGGTTATACTTTTTTTTGATAAAGGCATTTAGTGTCTCATAAATTTTACTTCACTTTATTTTACTTTACCAATTTTACTTTTGTCAGAATTTAAACATCTTTTAACTTAATATGTCAAACTTTCCCTGACAATTTATTTTGATCATTCCTAACTCTTCATCTTCTTAATTTTTATGGCAGGAATGTGCATTCATACCTCCAAAGACCAAACTAAAGGGGGGTGGACACAATTCCTCAGAATGACATTATCTGAAAAAATAAACTCAAACAATTTTACAGAGTGAGATTACAACACCCACTTACTCTCACCCATTCCCCTGATGTTTGGTAAAAAAAAAAAAAAGATGAAGAAAGTGTAAAAGTCACGTCAAGCCGATTTGCTGCCTCACTTCTCTTCTTCACTCTGAGCATAAACAGGAGGATGAGGGTGACCCAGGAGGACAGGTGCATTATGGGTAGTGTAGTTTGACCGGAGCCTGTCAGGTCTGTTGCGTATATGTGGACTCTATGAGATGGCCTTGGCCTCAGGTAAGAAGGCCTCCCAGTATTTTATCAGCTGTGGGAGAAAAACAAAATTATTTTCTTTTTATTTATTTGCCACAAAAGCTTTCTGGTTGTATTCATATTACTTAAAAGTTTATATGTAAAAAATCGTATACGTCGTATTCTACTCTCAATGTATGGAAGTCTGAGGCCACGCTGTATGACAAAATGTAATTTTCTGTTTTAAAATCCAATTTAAAAGTCCATGTTTGAAGATGCTAAATAATTTTAGTGTACTCATTACAATAAGCACTGTTATAATTAAAATAAAATTTAATGAAAAATGGACAACTGCATTCAAATTTAAATTCAGAAATAGCATAATTATTTTTACTTTATTGTCCTTTGTGCATCACAAGGCAAGGCAATGGAAATGTGTCTTTGACGTGGCTAATAATAAAAAGGAAACACAGTAGACTATGTCCTACATTTTGTATTGTGCATAAATTACGATCCAAGTTCAGCTTATATTCAGCTGTGAATAAGTGATTTCTTATTGTCTTAAAGCTTATTTACATAAGCTTATATTGAACCATTGTGCTCAATTATATAAAACAGTATTTTGACTATAGCAATAATAATACGAACATGAGGAAGAAGGAGGATATTGTCTTTGTCTTTACCTGCTGTTGTGTCTGGACCAGTGACTCCAGGTATTTGATAATAATCGTTTTAAAGTCCTTCACTCTCTCTTTCTGTTGAGCAAAAAAAGTCACAAATGTTTTCAGTTTTTAAAATACAGAAAATAAGCATTCATTTATCCATCCTTCTCATTCCTTCAAACCATTCATTTGAAAACTCATTCATTCCCTTCTCACCTCAAACCTGCTGACTTCTTTGCGTATGGTTTTGGAGATTTGTTCAAAGTCTCTTTCTCCCTGCTGAACTTTCCCCTCCAGCTGAAACACACACACAAACACACAAAAAAACAACATTTATAATTTCTGTTTAAATCCCCATTTCAGACGAGGAACCTTGTTGGTCCATTTGTATATTTTGACGAATAAATTCTCCGTGTGTACTGTGAAATCTTTAACTCCTTCTGCCAACCTTCAGAGTATATTAACATCACCTCCAGCCTGTTACAGATGTTAGAGACTTTAAAGTTTCAGTTTACCCAAACTGTAACAACAACAAAAACACAATCTATTGTCCACACTGTATGACTCTACTGATGATTGCTTGACCAATACTGGATTCTCAAGGCCGATACTGATATTCTTTACAATTTTTTTATTACCATAAGTCTAGATACAATTCTTTTAAATTCTGAACAAGACACAGGGAGATTTTACAACTGAAAAAAATACTTGTTAAAGGCGTCTGGGGGACAAACTTTGAAACTGAGACATTGTGTCTACATTTCCTCAAAACACAGTATGGCATTTCTGTCCTGTCGTTACTTATTGGTCCACATTTACACCTAAACCAATATATCTGCAATAAGCTTATATCAGCCTGGACGATATATTACCATTTTAAAAAAAATCTGTCCAAAACGGGTTCTTCAAAGAGCTCAAATCAATTAAGGAGACTTTAAGTCAAACCAAGCGTCAAAAAGGTATAAATTTAAATCTGGCAAAGATCCCCTTTCAAACGGTTAACTTTCTAAATAATGCCTTAGGAAATTTTAATTCTGCTTTAATGTATTAAACAAAACAATATTTTAATTCCACATTTTTGCAAGTAAATAAAAGGATGCAGCTTTCAAATTGTCGTCACTTATTGTAGCATTAAAGGTTCAAAATTTACCAGCTGTAATATTTTCATAATATTTTCCAGATGTTGCACTCATAAGATGACTATCTTTTTAATCACGTGTATTCATCTTTGTTGAATACACGCAACCATTTTGTGAACAATAAACATTTCCTGCATGTTTACTTTCAAATTTTATAATAATTAAACTAATATGATTAAGATTATGTGCTTTTACTCTGGCCCGCACTAAGTTTAAACTAATCAAATAACTAATGCTGTGTTTCTATCCGTTGTAGTTTAGATGAAGATTATTAAATAAAGTTACTGATAGTGGAGACTATTAAATTAAGTTATTGATAAAAGATTGAAATCATAAATTTAATTAG
>NW_024041480.1:0-21561 GCF_014851395.1 Micropterus salmoides
TCTGTGTCGGTTGGGGCTGAAGACTACAAGTTTGAAAAAGAAAGAACTCTGCTGGTTCAAGGTTGCAAACACATAATGCGACACTCTCTTTCAGTAACAGGCTCAGTCTGTAAAAGAGAACATGTGCTGTTGGAAATACACAGATGTCCAGTCCTCCACGGTGAGGCCAAAATGTGATTTCCAGAAAAAAAATACACTTATTTGAAGTATACAAAAGAAGAAGAAGCGGGTATTTAGCATGGACAGAGATAAGAAAACAGCTCCACTCGCAGACACTCTAAATTGAGATGACATTCTTTGAAAGTGTCAACACTGGAGACTTTTTCTGTTTTTAAAGTTAGGAAACTTTTGTTTTCGGTGTCTTATTTTCTTACCTGTGATGTCCGGGTGTGTTGGACGGAGCACAGGGAGGATTGGACATTGTGCTCCTCCTTTTAAATAGAAAGGAGTCGTCTGCGCTGTAGTTCTCCATTGCAGAGACAGAATCACTTGCTGACACTTGCGATGTAATCTGATGGGGCGTGTGCTACACTGGGATTTCAATAAACCCACCTTCCATCACTCTCTGCGTTTTCCCTTAGTTCAGCAGTCCTTGTTACATTGCTTTGGACTATTTCGAGTATATTTGTCTGTACTCCACTTTTTTCCCCAGATATATACTGTAGGACATGTTGTGGTCACAAATGACACGCCTCCTCAACCCCTGCAAAATAAACATGGTCTTACTGTCTGCGACTGACTGTACAGTGGCTCTGTTTGCTTGGTTTGCGACAGTCCAGTGTGTTACAGTGATATACTGTTGACATTTCACTGAACCCTTCTTTCCCCTGCTGCCCCAAATCTCTTATCAGTGACTCTGGTCAATGACAGACAAGCTGACTGTCATTTGTACTTTCAATGTAAAGCATTTCTTTTCATTTTAATGGAGCCCTCCTTGGATCCTTGAGTTTCATGCTGCGTGTGATGTCGCATTATTCTTTTGCATATGTGGGTCATTTTCAGGCCATGGCCACTTCCCACTGGAGTCTGACATGGGCCACAATTACAATATAATGTGGAACAGTCATTCAAAAAAATCTGACTGGGCAATAAATTGCAATTGAGCATTAAGGTCTGCAGTGTGAACGTAGCTTAAGACACATTTTCCAATAACTCACACCCAAATCTGTTTGCTCCTTGTGTAGGCCTGCCTGATGGAGAAACAATTTGGACTCAAAATGTACTTTTCTTAGTGTAATAAAGAATAAATTCTAATGAGAGCAGATGAAAGAGCTATGTGTCCTTTGGGAGATAAAATAAATGAGGTCCAAGCAGAGAGCTCTGAATATTGGCACAGAAAACTGTCTCTCAGACTAAAAATTTAATGTATATCAGTCTCTGCCTTCAGATAATTTCCATCCTGTCAAGAGCTTCTCTAAAACCAATAAATTCCTGCGTCTAAATCATTCAGAACAAATGTCATGTGAAAGAGAGTGAACTGACTCTCCTTCCCTCTACAGCTGCAATAACACTGCTCAGAGCCACACACAACTAAATACTTTCCTGTAACCTACTGCCTGTCTCATTTAGCCATTTTCTCCAGGATGATTCAAGTTTCAGATATCAAATGTCTTAATACACTAAGTGCGCTCCTGGTGTATTTATTGCTGTATTCATTCCACGTGTCCCTTTAAGTGACTCTGATAATGAACTCCTGTCTGTATTGACTGTTCAGGTTTGCAAAATGATATTTCTTCATCACACATGCAGCTACAGAGAGAGGCGGCATCTCTGAATATTTCTTCATCACACCAACAGCAGTAACTTGCGTGACAGTAATCTGTGGATTTATACACTTTTTATTCGTGTGAGCTCAGTCCTGTTTATTCTGCTTTTTCACTCTTTAATCTGATGATCTGAGAAGGTTTCTATACAGTGGAGATCCGAGCACACAAATCCCCTCGTATTTTACATATTGTATTTTAAAAGGATGTTTATGTTTCTCTATCTTAGAAACAGCTCAGAAACCAGAGGCTTTCTTTCCCTGTCTGACTCCGAATATCCAATGCATGCGTTCAAATTGAGCAGGCGGGATTATTGCAATTCCCTGAATCGTCACATCTCTCTGGTCCTTAGAAACATGTTTTTGTTTTTCTTCTTGGCATATCATATCTTGGCAGGCCATATCAGACAAGCTCCCAGTTTGCAAACCCAGCAGATCACCCAGGTCATAACGCACAAGTCTCCATATTGTTTGCAAGCAGCATTAGTGCACCTTTTCATTCAGTTCAGCTTTCTCTAGTGAATTACTTTTACATTGTTGTTCTAGGTATAAATGTAATGTAAAAAAAAAAAAGTATGTGTGTCTATATTTGCCTTTATTCTGCTTTACAGTTTTTTTGTTTTATGCTGTCAAGTACTTTACTACTATAGGACTGTTAACTTATATCATGTAACTTAATGTAATTTATGATTCACTCCAGCTTTAGAGAACTTCTCTATGGTAGGCTATGTGTTTTTACCGTGACATTATAAATGTATATTTTCCTTCATACTGTTGACAGTGAATTTAAAACTAAGCACAATAACCTCAGAAAATATAAGCCGCATGTGTTTGGGGAAGTGACTGCACACTTAGTTTAGCTCTCAAAAGTATATATTTAGGGATCTTTAATTAACACTGACATGCGAATACTTATCACTCAGCATACTCAGCGCTTCATCAGGCTCCCAAAACCATAGTGTCCCATCGTAATTTAGGAAAGTGTAGCAATTAGAGAAAAAAACAGAAGAGCCTGTTTTAGATCATTACCGGAATATTATACTTTTACCCAAAATGCCATTAAGAATACTGAGCTTACTAATGATTACCAACAGGCAATTACAGGAATGGTGCATTGGAGTAGAACATTACACTGATATTATAGCGCCCCCCGTGACCAATCAGTGCAATTTAAAAAAACCCATAAGGAGCAACTGATGATATGCATCAGTCCATTAATTTTCACAAACATCCAATCAGCTACACCTGAGTTGGTGTGTAATCAATTCAATAAGCAAACACTAACAGCGCCCCCCAATGGCCAACCAGTCATTTTCTAAAAAATAAAATAAAATTGAAAAATTGAAAAAAAAAAAATTTAATTTGTGGCTTCTGAGATATTTGTCAAGATATTAATCACAGTGGGAGATAAAATAAATAAGGATTTCTTTAATATTATTGTTAACAATAAGATAAAATAGAACACCTATTAGTCCACATAGGCTATTATTTAACATTTTCTTATTTGAAAACAGAATGTGCACATGTTGCAGTGACTCTGGGGTGTTTTTTAAAAACTTTATTTTTAGTGTTTTATTATTATCCTTTCAAATATAGGGGTAGCCTATATTTCTTTATTATGACAAGGGCTAAGCTACATAATATCTACCGAGCCCCTATCGTGTCTGTCAGGAACCCCAAGCTGTCATTCTGCCTGTGTTGTAGTTTGTGATGGAGCAGGCCTGATCCAGCAGCCTATAACAGACCTGCATGTGTCCACCTATAGCTCGGTGCTCTCTGTCACACTGCGGTGGGCTGACAATGACTTGAATGCTGATTATTGTGAAGATCGACAAAGGACACAAGGAAAGGAGGAGATGAACCGTTTCCTGAGAGCTGGGGAGAATAGGGGGCTGCTAACGGACTGCAGGGAGCTGTCACCCAACCACACCGCCTCCACCTCCTCCCCCTCCTCCTCTTCCTCCAGCGCCGCTGGCTCAGCCGACAGACACGCGGCCCTGCCCTCGCTCCAGACCCGGGGACCTGTCGGCGGTGGCGGCGGCGGCGGGTCGGAGCCGAGGAGATCCGCGTCTAAACGCTGCCGAGCCGTCCGGGAGGGGAGAGAGGAACGTGAGGCGGCGGATCACTCAGCGGCGGCCGTCGCGGTGCGTGGCGGCGGCGAGTTGTGCGTCGGGGTCGGTAAGCAGCAGCAGCAGCAGCAGCAGCAGCAGCGTCGGGAAGCTCAAGGACGCAGCGCCGGTGGAGAAGGTGTGGAGATGATTTCGGCGGTGAGCAGAGACGCGGACGGCGGCGGGAGCGGCAGCAACATCAACAACGGCGTCTCCGAAGTGACCACGGCCTCTCCTGCGACTTGCGCCAAAGGCAGGGAGGAGAGGAAGGGGAAAAACGTGATCCGGGGCTGGAAGAGGGAGAGGGACAGGGAGAGGGACGCCGCCGCTACTCCGGCTCCTCCAGCCCGGGCGAGGAAGGAGAAGCCCGGCGATGGCTCGTCTCCTCCTCCCTCCGTCTTCCTCCCGTCTTCCGCCGCGCCCGAGCATCATCTGTGCCGCGACGGCCCCGGACACTGCCACTGCGCCGCGCCGGACTCCAGGATCGTGGGAGATAACGGCAACAACGTAAACAATAACAATAATTGCGCGAGTAACGGCGGCGGCGCTGCGAATAAAGCCGCGCTGGATTGTGGAGTTAAAAGCGGCGGAGGGGCTATTGTTGTCAGGCGGCAGCATGACGACACGCCGGCGGCCAAGAAACACAGAGGAGCCGAGAAGGTAGGCAGCTTTTATTGTCTGCAGGCCAATAATAAAACACACCGACAACAAAGCAACAAACGGGGCAGCTGTCGCTTCACACCTGCAGCTGCTTCCACATTGTAGTAAATATTTAAAGGTGCAAAACGTTAAAAGAAAAGGAGAGAAATTGAATATTTTTGATATTCAGAGCACACACAGTCAGTCAGATGCAGGTGTGAAGGCCACAAAGAAGCCAGTACAGCAGCAGACACACAGCAGGAATGTTTAAATGGATGATTGGATGAAGGGATGACCGCCTGCTTGCCACATGATATTTATTTCCTATTGTTGTTGCCCAGCTGGTGTCATTGTTCCCAGCCTCCCTGTCTGTCCTCTTAAATCTACCACGCTGGTGGACAGAGATGAGATTTTTTTTTGTGTCTTTTTTCTTATTTTGGAGGGGAGGTGAAGAGCGAAGAAGGAGGAGGAGGAGGGAGGAAGGAGGAGGGAGGCAGCAGCAGCAGTGTGTCCTCCATCTCCATCCTCCTCCTCCTTTCAGAACCATTTAATCCAATCCTTCTTGTTTTTGCTGGAGATTAAAGGAGAAAGCAGCTACAGTATTTACATGTGCAGCAGCAACTCAGCAAAGGCGGCGAGGGAATCAGAATGAACCCCTTCTGTAATTCCTCCTTTATGTTGCATTTGCACAGGCTTTGTTTGCTCATTTCATTTGGGAAATTACCCATGATGTAAAAATGAATCAGGTGTCAGAGTGTGGGTCAAAATCTTTTTCATTTAAAGACATAAATGCTGCAGGCTGAAAGGTTGGACTGCTGAGGGTTTAATGAGCCACTCCGAGGTCCAATTTTCTAGTCATTTAAGGGTAGAATGGGAATGTTGCCACATGTGAAATCGTTTCTGGGTTTAAATAAGTCATTCGAAGGAGAGACAAAGATGGAGGAAGACGGAGGGATGGGTGGAGAGGTGAAGTGGGGAGAGAGATGTTTGATAGAGAGGGAGGGATTGGACGTGACAGCAGAGGACATAGGCTGAAAGAGTCTGACAGACTGAAAAAAAAGAAACAGATGGAGGATGTTCAGAAGGAGTTTTTTTTTAAAGGGGGGGGGGGGGGGGGGGATCGGGGATGCAGGATTAGACGAGGCAGGAAAAACCGAAGTGTCCTCCCTGCTGCTGGCAGATGCTGCTGACAGGAGGAACGCTGGCCTGCTTTGTTTATTTGTTGATCTGAAGGATTCCCATTCGGCGGTGAAACACACTCTCACGCACACACACACACACACACTCACCCTGAGCTCTGTGGTGACCGTAATTCATTCCCTGTCAGCAGTAATCTGGGCTCCACTGAAGAGTTTTAGAGTCCTGTGATGGATGCGGTGAAGCTCCACAGACTTTAACACCCTGGAACTCTGAAAACAGAGGTCCATTTTGACATTAAAGTAAAGACAACCAGCTGAATGTTGGCACAAACAATGGTTAGCTGGAGACATCTCGTAAGATACAACTCTGTGTTGTAAAATGACAAACAGATCTACGTTGTACATGATCAATAATTACCAATTTGGCTCACATTGACTGTGGCGTTCTTAGCAGGGCCTATAGGGATGTATTCAAATCTTTTCAGATGTCATTTTTTGCTAAGAGTAGCAAAAATACTGGTATCTGTCATTTGTTCAAACACAAAGCCCTACTTACAAATTTACAGGCAACAACTTCTTGTGGTCAAGTGATAACGCTTGTCTGTCAGTGTTCTTATTGCAGCCCCCTTAAGGAGGAGGTGGGTTGGATGGTTGGGTTGTACAAATTGTTGGACCCTTCCAACAGCTGATTAGTTGAACTCACTACTCTGTCATCATAGTCTTTGCTTCTGATTTTAAAAAGCAAACGCGTATGACGGCTGACACAGACTGCTGTCTAACCTCCTCAGACACGTCCCTGTCTGCCCTCTTCCTTCCTGCATGCACCGCAAACTGAGTTGCTGTCGATTGTGGCTGAGGTCGGATGTGTTGAATTGTTCTTGAATCAATTGCTGTTTCCATTTTACAATTTTAAGAGCTGTTGCACATTTTGAAACTGAATCAACTCAAATCATGAGCAGAATGTGGGATTTTATGATGCATTTAATTTAAATTGAATCAAAATTGGATTAAATAGTTACACCCCTGCTGAGAGGAACAACTGTGGAAGCACTGGATGTATGAAGTAGTTGTACAAAGCCTGGATAAATACACAGCCCAAATGTCTTGGGCGGCTGTGGCTCAGGAGGTAGAGCGGGTTGGCCGTTAAGGTCGGCGGTTCAATCTCCGGCTCCCCCGGCGTGTCGAAGTGTCCTTAGGGCAAGAAAGTGAACCCAGAATTGCCCCTGGCGGCTGTTCCGCCAGCGTATGAATGTGTGTTAATGTTACTTTCTGTTTGAGCACTTAGGCTCAGTGTATGACTGGTGAATGCAGATGTATGTAAAAGTGCTCTGAGTGGTCGAAAAGACTAGAAAGGCGCTATACAAGTACGGAGCATTTACATTTACAACAGAAATAACATTCTAATTCCTTATTCCCCAACTAGATCATCTCCTTACCAGTCATTTCTGGTCGACCCTCGAGCTTCTCAGTTTCGGGCCCCAGTCTGTGGAACAAACTGCCCCACCACATCAGATGTGCCCCCTTCACTGAGTGGTTCAAAGCACAGCTCAATGTCTCTGTGGTCTTTGGATGTATCTAAATTGCTACTACTAATTGGTCTTTCTCTTGCCTGTGTTTGTAAAGCACTTTGGTCAGCTCATGTTTTATATTTATAAGATTACTGCACAGAACCATTTCTACACAGAGAAGGCAGAAGTTAAAAACGGATAGGCCTATGCTACTCATGCTTTTCAATCAATCTTGCGCATATCTGGAACAGATACGCCTCTATTTGAATAAATGCAGCTGTCTGCACAGGCGTTGCGACCTCTTGTGTTTCACTTGTGCTAGATGCATGGAAACCCAAAGCCCACCAGTCTATTTTCTTCTATTTTACACACACAATTACCCTGATTGTGTGAGGTTGTGGTACCTTGAGCTAGATGCTAACTCAAGCATGCTAACATACTCACAATGACAATGCTAACATGTTCATCTTAGTTTAACATGTTAGCATGCAGTATTTGCTAATTAGCACTACACACAAAGTACAGCTGAGGCTGAGGGAATGTCTTAGGTTTGCAGGTAAAAACAAATTGGTCTGTAAGGATTAGGCTGGGAACCGGAGGGTCTCCAGTTCAAATCCAGCTCGGACCAGAGTTGCGGAGTGTTGACTGGTAGCTGGAGAGGTGCCTGTTTCTGGGCGCTGCCGAAGGAGGCCTTGAGCTGCTCGGGGCCCCCTGACTCTGACATCTCTCCGTGTATATGTTGCTATGGGTCCTGTCTGTGTCTTTCGGAGCTGTGTGCAAATACTAACATAATAATAACAGAGTGAAAACAAGAGTTTCCCCTCGCGGGATTAATAAAGTATATCTTACGGCACAAATGTCGGCCTTATGGTGGCGCTGAAGGAGAAGTCAGAGGATTAGCAAAGCTTATCATCTTCTGGGGACAATGAAACCATGAACCAAACCTGCCAAATCTCACGTTTTTCCCGGGTTTCTCCCGTATTTCAGGACCATCTCCTGGTCCTTGTTTGTCCTGGGAATTCCTGCAAACTTTATTATGAATAATCATCATACACGGATCCAAGTCTTGGATGATTTCTGACGTCACTCAAGTTGATCCTCACACGCAATCCACACACACTACAATCCCACCCCCATCTGTCACCGCAACCTGGCAACCCACAACCTGAACCAAGGGCCGTGTGCACAGCTGCTCTTTGCTCCTTACTTTCAAACATAAACGTTGGCAGGTACGGTCTGTACCACATTTTACTTGGTCCAGTACTTGTTGAGATATTTCGGTCTGGACAAAAGTGGTGATCAGACTGACGACCAACTGATGTGAAGATCTTTAATAACGGCTGTAATGATCAAGCTACAATTTAAATTCTGATCCAGCCATGTTGACAGAAATAAAAGCAGTTCTCCGGCTGCTGAAGCTCAAACTGTCATCTGCATGACAATAAGATGCACTTGAGTTTGTCTGTGAATGACAGCGACTGCTCTGCTATCACTTTCTGTCTGTCAGCCTGGATCCCTGCAGGCTGGGTGAAGATGAGGCAACAAACATGCTCCGCTCCTGTTTCTGATTGGATTGGTTTATCTTGAGTGTTAACTTGTTCGTCAATATCCGGTGTTTCTCTTGACTCTCGAGTGGTTTTGTTTGTTTGTATGGAAACATCATATCCCGCTTACTGTAACTTACTGTGAGCTCGGCGGATGGCTGAACTGAGATATTGTTGAGACCCGCACCTTGCAAGTCGTCGCCCCCCCTTTACCTGGTGGGTTTTTAACAGGTTTGCACAGGCTCGGTTTCCATGGCAACCTTGACAGTGTTTGGTTTGCTCAGGGAGAGTTGTGATCGTGGTGTGATGTCGCATGTAAACAGCTGTTCCCAAGCGAGCGAGCATCAGATTGATCAGGAGAGATGCATGTAGGGAAAGACGCAGGGCTGAAGGGAAAAGGCTTGTGAATTATGAAGCATTTCAGCGGCATCACAGTTGTTGTGATGTGTTGTTGACTTTAACCTTTTTGGATTATTGTGATGCATTTTACCAGAAAAAGACAGTTTAATCAGATTCAGAAATAAATCTTTTTGAATCATGTTGGGAAAGTGGTTTTGTATTCTCATGGTATGGATCAATAAAAACCAAAAAACATTTGACTTTATTGATTATTATAATGAGTAAGGCAGTAATTTTCAAACACTAATGTTAATAATGGTGCACCTCCTTCTCCAGGTGAAATGACATAGTTAAATCATATTTAACCATTCTGCAGTTTCATAGCTGGATAGATTCTACAATAAATAAAATGTGACTGACTGCATGTCTTGGAGACAGTTTACTAATCAGGAGCTACAGTGTGTGCTTCTGCAGATTCATGTAGGTCACTGAATACCTAAACAGTAATTAGTTAAGTTGTCCATTCCTTTGTCTTTCATTATCGTTTAGGTTTTATTCACTTGTAAATGTAATACATTTTGTCATGGTCATGTTTTCGTCTTAAAAAAAAGCTTTGTGCTGAATTTTGTCGTAGTTTTCGTTGATAAAATTAACAGGGTTATTAGATGCACTTTATTTCAGATTTGACCAAAGTGTGATCTAAGATGAGATCATAAAGGAGAAGGGTCTGCACACTGTTAGGCTCCAAAAATTATTTAATTTTCTTTTCACGGCAATGTTTCGAAATCTACAAGATTGATTTTTTTAAAACCTTTCTCCTTTGTGCCCTACAGTTTTTGTCATGCACATGTGTGCACACTTCGTCCCTCTTCATAAGATGAGATCATATCATTAAAAAAAGGAACAGGAAACTAATTCATAGCAGCCATTAATAATCACTACATCACATTTATGAAATCTGAGGACAGGGTGCCCATTATAAATAGCCTGTCTTTACATCAACCAGACAAAATTCAACCGGTTCTCTTAGTGATGTGCATTACTGTATGAGGTATTACTTTGCTTTTTAATTCAGAATAACCACGTTGGTTAATTCATTGTGCAGACATTGAGGTTAATAACGCGTTATAATTATATCCATTCAGACATGGTATTTATTGCGTGGAAAGCTGCATCTACTTCACTATCTGTATATTTGCAATATAATACAAAGATGATGAATATCAGGTTAGTGAAATGAATTTAGTTTTGTGTTTGCATCAGTGAGCTACAGTCATGTCCGTGAACAACAGCCTGCAGCGAAGCTTCCTGAGCAGTGATGTAACAGTTTTTTCACTAAACATTTTGAGGCAACGGGCCAACGATTCTCCCGGTTTCACAGCTGAGAAAGGGAAAAAAAGCCACCACTTCAAAATATCAGATTGATATTGGCAAACACATTGAGATTAAAGAAAAAGACAATGCTCTGAAACACAGATAAAATCTTTAACAGGCAAATGTTCTCACCCAATACGGTGGTAGGCAATTTTTTTCAGAAGCATTTTGTGTTATATTTTTTGAAATTCTCTTTACACCTCGACGGCAATCAATAAATCAAATGCTCTGACACAAAAATGAAATGAAATGATAAGCTGGCCTACTTGCCTACCTGCGTTCACTCTGCCTGTGCACTCACTTGTGTTTTGTGGGAGTGGCTTTGGAGGGAGGGCTGATGGAAGGGAGTGGAATTTTTTAAGCTGGATACTTTCAAAATCTATCTTTCTCTTGTTAGTTTGTCCAACACTGCCGACCCCCGCTAGTATTTTTCTCCAAGCCAGTAATTGATGCAACTGTAGAGCAGCGGGGAAGGTTTAATGCACCTTGTTCATTACACTTACAATGTTTTAATGATGCTTAAAAGGGGGAAAAAAGTGTTAATGGCGCCTCTCCATTCAACACGGACTATTACAGTGTGACAAAGGAAGAGATGTTGTGAATTAAAATCAGTTTGCTGTGCTTTTTAGGCTGAAAACATTCTTCATCCGCTACATTCATTATAAGCATCTCCGTACCACTAAACTAATTTTAATGAAATCAAAACAGAAAGAGGAAAAAAAAATCATAAGTTTTACGTTTTTTTTAGCAGTTATTGGCCTTCCAGTGATCACTGACAGGAGATAATCGTGGACCATCCTCATTATTTAGCGTGTTATCATCGGTCCTCCGCAGGATCCAGTCATTTGTCCAGTCTGCACCTGAGGCTGATAATCATCGGAACCTTGTGAATTTTGTGACAGTCACAATAAAAAACAGTGACTCATATAAAGAGGTGGTTGTGAAAGGCAACAGAAATATGCCCGTTTTGACAGAGAGGAACATTGACTGGCAGCCAGAACCAGAATGAAGCAAGGTTGTTGGAGCTGAAGCTTCAGGCTGCTGTCTGCAGAAAGTTTCCAACACAGTGGACAGAACCATATGCCTTCTGATCCACACATGAAGGGTCCATAATCCAAGATGTACATGTCGTGGGTCCTCTGGGAAGTAATTTGCAAACTTTTGTTAGTAAAATGGCTCATATGTAAAAAAAACCCAAAAAAAAACAACAACTGGCCACCGTCTGCTCAACAACTGGTGATTGCTGAAATATTTGCACAAAATGTTGAAATGAAAGCAAATTTTGTTACACCCATTTTCCTGATCAAACAGACAAATATAACCGTACACCCTCTGAATTCACGTTTTCTCTCTTTCACCAAACTAATTCCCTTGACCAAAAAGGGAGACGAGTGCTCCGCGAGTAAACGGCAGGCACTCTATTAAGAGTAACCATGACAACGACTTCTGTGCGCTTCACAGCTGTAGCCTATTTAACTTAAGTTACACTTATAGGCTACATAACTTCACCTGATAGGCCTTCATCTAATTTTGCGGTGGATGCTCTGCCACGTGAATTCCCTCCTGCTGATGTCCTGATAACTATTTAGTAAACAGTAATAGATTCTGGAAACTCACAAACAGCAAGGATCAGTCACTCTTCCAATGATCTGGGCGGGCGTGCGCATGAGGCGAGCACTTCAGCTCACTCTAACAGGGACACTTGCTACTGAACATAGACTGTTTATGCTGCTCCTTGATAAAAAAGAAAAATGTTTCTGCTGATACCCGTAAACAGATTTATATATGTTAACCTGTTGCTCAGAAAGTGCCTGTTATGATGCTCTGGACTCTAACTTGCCCCAAATACACAGCTGGCCAATCACAGCACAGTATAGGACTCACTCTAACTGAGGTCCGACATTTTCACAGCTGCGCTCCATTGACTCTAATGCAAAAAGAGTCAGTGAAGGGTCAATTACCAACAAAAAACACACATTCTAAGCAGACATGTTTAAAAAAACATAAATCATAAAGTAACATTTGTAATTCCAACAAATTAAGCAAACTTATTAGCAAATTTTAACAAAACTCCCATCACCGTCATGCATCATGGGAATTCTGCGGGACGGACATAGGCTACTATGTATCACCCCGGACTCACACAGGCAGTGTACGGCTGCGCCTGCCCCACGTTGTTGACTCGTTGTTTATTTGTATTTCCTTTTGCTTCTACTACCGATCACAGCTCTCTGTGAACTGGTTTTGCTCAGTTCTTTGCACCGGCTTCGTATCCCAAATGGAGCATCTCCGAATAAGAGCGTCTGCCTGATTTTGCTGACTTGTTCAGATTTTGTTGATTTGTTCAGTTGTCCTTGACTTTTGTGCTTCTACCATGGTTAAGTCGGCTAAGTAGTTAAATTGTTTATTTATTTTGTCTGTTTTAACTTTCTTTATTGTTTATATACGATCGGGAGTCTGCACAGAGCATTTTCTGTGTCTGACTTCCTGTCTGGTTCATCAGCTCTGTGCCGCTTGAAGTGTCTTCCATCGAGTCACTGGCAGCGCATTCTCCAGAGCGGTGCAGAAAGACTCTTCTGGGTCACACTGCAGCGCTTCTGGTGTGAGCACATGAATGGACCAGAATGGCTGCGATCAGTTCCAGCAGCCGCACCACAGATGGACTCAGTGGACTTTCATAGTGAGTCCAAGGTTACATACACTTGGTATAAATGACTTGGTAGCAGGTGGGTCCGTGATGAAGCTCTGCCCCCACTGTGCTGAGAGGCTAGCTCTGCCCCTGTCTAGCTATTATTGACTAAATGGTAATTATGATTGACTTTTTCCTCTTTAATGAAAACACTTTCTGTTCTCTGTGAAGGAGGAAACTACTCACAGAATATATTTCTCATCCGGACTTGAAGTTGGCTTTTTAAGGAATTGAAGTGCTTTTGGAGCTCATTGTGCATTTACCTTGTTGGGAAATATTTAATTTTTTATTTGTTTCTCGTTCCTCTTAGAAAAACATCAAGTTAAAGCTCAGTGTAAAATCCAGCTTTAATTTCTGTGCTACAGTTCAGGCTGGCGGTGGGGGAGGAGTTTTGCTTTGGTCTTGTATGTCGGCTCCTCTGGGTCGTGATTGACAGGAGATTATTGGTTGAAAACATGGATATCAGACTGCCAGAAGGTAAAAGGCCCCCTGGTGAATTTGAGAAAAATGTGAAGCTTAAGAAGTTTTTCAAAATGAGCTGGCGTCCTTGAAAATCCTTTTTTCCACCGCCTATCTTCATCAGTATGCCGCAGCTCCTCTCGCCATTGTGAGGAAAACTTTGTGATGGAGATCTGCAGGTGTAAAACAAATGGTTTTAAATCTTCCTGTCCTGAACAAATTCACGTTTCACCCAAAAAACATGTTAATGTTAATTTGTTGAATTTCAGAAAACCTTCAGTCAGTCAGTGAAAATCTTTAGTGTCCAGGGGCCTCATTTATAAAAGGTGCTTATGTACAAAATAGAGGTTGTGATCTATAAAAAATGGGAGAATCTAGCAAACTCTGAAATGCTTAGGCACATAAACTGGAGAAATGAGAAACAGCGACTCACATGGCAGAAGGATGAAACAATTTGAAATGAATAGGCCGACTATTGTGTAAACTAAATCGAAATAATACCGCTGAGTATTATAGGCTTAAAGCTTTCTTAATAAACACCCGTTTGATTGATTTTGATTGAGTACGCAAGAGATCACTTGCAGGGCACACAAAAAGAACCAGATTTAGGATAATAAAAACAAACGGAGATATCTGTTTCTGCAAAAGAACACCTCAAAAATGTTGTACAGTTTACTGGGGAATCATATTAATTAATAGGCTACGTGCATGCGGTGCAATTCATTCACATAAATAAGGTGAACAGGAGGACAAATTACATTTAAAGAGGTGGTATTCTGCTCATTATCAGGTTCAAAATCATATTTAGGGGTTGTACCAGAACAGGTTTACATGGTTTAATTTTCAAAAAACACCATATTTTTGTCATACTGCACATTGCTGCAGCTCCTCTTTTCACCCTGTGTTGAAAACTTCGTTTTAGCTATGGAGTGATACATCTTGTCTCTAAATGATCTTTGTTGGGAGTTGCACATGCGCATTTCCAAGTTAAGGCCTACTAGCCAATCAGAAGCAGAGAAAGGTGGGTCAGCGAAAAGACGGTAAACAGCTTCAATTCAGTTGTAGGCTACATGTTGCCGACCAGCTTGGCAACATGGACTGGAGCAAGAGTTTCAGAGTGGTGAGTTATTAATCTGTAATAAATGTATTTTTCATCCATAAAGTTTTAACTGAGCTCTGTCTCTACATCACAGTAACAACTTTATGTCCACTGACTGCCTGGAGGGTAGCTAGTGTTTGGAAGGGAGAGGAGAGGTGTGCTGCAGCTCACTGTTTTTCCACCAGTGTTTTTGAGGGCGTGTAAGAGTAGGCGCTCAGCGAGCATTATGACACGTATTTTCATTGTAACGTCACAAGAAAGAGAAGTAAAGGCTGGACTACAAACGAGCTGTTTTCAGTGTTTTCTGCGTCAGTCAAGCAAGTAGGAGTGCATAGTTTCATGTAGCCTATTGTTCTCACATGTACATTTACATATTTCTTTTAACTCATCGGCAGCCTCGTTAAGTGAGTGGACTGTTGGTGTAGCCTAAATAAATGTTTTACACAAGTGGAACACATTTGGTTTACTCTCTTTTCAAACAGGGGTGTCCAAATTATGTACCTGGGTCATCCCGTCTTGCGTGTGTGTGTGGTGTCCCCTTCCAGCCAGTTACGACGAGTTAAATTTCGTTTTGTAGCTTTTCTTCATGCAGTCAGTAAGTATTAATATGAATTTGGGGCGTTTCACTGTCTGTATAGGCAACTATGTACGTTTGAAGGGTCGGACATAGAGCTCCCTCACAGGCGCCACGTTTCAAGTTGATTGTGATTTATTGTGTAAGGGAACACTGCTCACAGGTGTGCGTACACACGGTTTTATAAGTCTGAATAGTTTTTGGCGTACTCCATTGTTTGGCTTTTGGGCGCACGTACATTTTTTGTGAGGATTCTACACACAGTTTTATAAATTAGGCCCCAGGTGACTGTGGGAACCCTGCCACAGACCTCTCTCCAAACACTAAGGCCTGTATAGTAAGATGTCTGTGAAGATTCTAAGTCGTTCAGGTTCATATTGATTTCGGTACTTTTTAACCTAGGCCCTATTTTCACATATTTTGGGGTTGAAAGGAGATGTACATCAGAATCAGAATCACCTGGAGTAAAGAGGACCTGCTAGTAAGACTGTATTTTCATTATTCCAACACAACAAACTCTTCTCCAACTCCAACGTTTTCCTGCAACTCCCCTCTCACAAGATTTCAGAGCTCTAACTATCCTTGAGCAAGATTTCTGTTTCCTGTTGAAAACAGGGTGTTATCGGGTGTTACTCGTAGGGATCCTTTCCATGATGTTGTCAGACACCTTGTAATAGCCTGAGCCTGTCGATTGCAAAAATAAGCTCCTTTTTTGGTTGTTATTTTGACGGGCACATTTGCCCCAAAGGAATACGTTTCAGCCAGTTTGTCGCTGCTGGCTGAAACCACCTACTGCACAGATTCCAAAATCTTTTGTACCTACTAGTCATTTTGACCCCATGTGAAAATAGGATCCAGGTTTAAAAATACAGAAATGACCCTTTCCTACTAGTTAAAACTAAATTTTTGCCTTGCATCGTTCAGACGAATTTGACCACTATGCTGTTTGTTTAAATGCGCTGATTCACCAAACAGCCAATGTACCAGGTTGCTCACTAAGCTAAGCTCACTAGGAGGCACCGGCCATGTTTGTGTTCACCTCAGCCTCTGAATGGTTGGTTATAAAGTAGTTTCATGAAGCCCCACGCTAAGCATAACTCGTTGTAGCCTCATTTTGTGCTTCTATTCGTGCCCATTCATGTCTTTCCATTGTATGCAATTGAAGCCCTTCTAAAATTTGCATGGCATTCTATCTGAACAGACTTTTAGACTGTCACTCTGCGTCTTATATAGTCTCTCCAGATACTGGGACAAAGATGTGTCTGCCAGTTGTCTGTCACAGGTGCCAATTCACTAGTCAAACTTGAACACTGTAGGCAAATTCCCACATCAGGATTGCTACTGCTAAAGCCTCTAAAGTGAGACAGACATCACAGGCTTTCAATCTGGCAGCTGATGTAACACCAGGGAAGGAGATTCTGTGACAGCTGTGGCGTTATTTGCTGTTACCACCAGTTTAATGCTGTGAAACTAGAGGCTTTCAGTATACTGAAAACTAAATGAAACTGTAGTGATGAGACCAGAGTCAAATGACTATGTAATGGTTACTATAAAAAATACCAAACACCTTCTGTGTCATAGTTAGCGTTGGGTAGTCGGATAGCTCTGTGGATTTGTAGCTCAGTGGATTTGTAGCTCAGTGTTGGCAATGTTGGTCTGCATCCATCCAACACTCATCTTAATATATAATACATATCTCAGGGACCAAGCACCAGATTACTGAGAAAATTGCTGTTGATATTGATGGTTGCCAGAGAAATATCCCTAATGATTTTGGTGGTTTGACACAAGTAATATCAATCAAATGTTCACATCCCTGCTTCTCTGCATGCCACAGCAAGGCTTTGCAAATGTAGGGAATGATTCAACATGTGAGCTAAAACTGTCAATCATTTTGTGCGTCTGGGTGCGGCTCCATCAGTGATGTTACAGCGGGAATACAAATCAAAAGTATCAACTGTTTCCTGAGATATTCTCTACAGGATGCAGACAAATGTTTACACAGAGGACAAAATCTACTGTGAATCTTTGTTAGGATAAATACATGAACAAACCATACCAAAATGTGGTAACTGAGTTATTAGAGCTAACTTGATTAACTTGAAAGATAAGCTAACTTGATTGATCAATCAAGTTCAATCATCTGTATCATCAGAGCTAGGTGATACTGACTGAAATGCCAATATTCCCTCAGTATATAAGTATATTTAGATTTACCAATAAGACCAGCTGACAGTATTGTTCCCTACTCGAGGCACAGAAGTGTGTTTTCAGAGCAGTACAACAGCTCATGTGGAGGCTGGACCGAGAGTCCATTAGATTTCAGAGTATCAATGCCAACCAGTGTGAAAGGGCTTCATGGTACGACGGTACGCCCACGCGCTCTGCAGGCTGGCAGGTTTTCCTCTGCATTCATTCACCACAGCCTGCACTGCTGAAGGAAACACTGAAATAAAGAAAAGGCATCATAATATCACCCAGCGTCTGTCATTACCTGCTAAGAATCACCTCATATCCTGTTCTCTTTCATATTTTATTTAACTGCAGCTTTCCTAACATCTTGTTCCTTTTTACACACAGGGGGGTTCCAGTTCTGCCCTGCGAGTGTCTCTAATCTAAAATCAGATAAAAGATTCTTTCATCAGATTCTAAATGAATGGGGAATTAATCAGTGGGGAAATTTTGTCCAAGTCAAAAATGTTTTGGAGTTGTGGTTAATAGCTGCTGGTTTGAAACACTATATGTGTTGTTAATGTGTTTTTCACAGCATGAAAGATAATTTGTGCATAGAAGCTTTATTTTCTCAGGTCTATCTTAAATAATTTAATTTTCTTCAGCTTCTGGTGAGCATAATAATGTACTGGGAACATCCGTGCATGTAGTAGAACCAAAAATGTAATATATAAAATACAAACTCCAGGGTGTTACTCCAAAACCATAAATGGTTTCAGAACAGTCTCTATTGTTAACGCTATTTAGGATTAATCTTTAATGTAAGAGAGATGTTAAGACCTGAAGGGACAGGCCTTGGAGGGAGGCCTGAAGGGAGGGGTGAGATTTTTTCAGTTGGATACTTTCGAAATCTTGCTGTCTCTTGCTAGTGTCTGCAACAGTGCCTACACCAGCTTTAACCAAGTGCCAAAGTATAAAAAGAATTTGATTCATGCTTTAGTTGCAACTGACATATATTGTAGAAAAACAAATACAGTGAACATTTTATTAGTTCACTAACAACATTTTGCAACTATTTGCAACAAGTATAACATGTAACATGTTCTCATACCTAAATGACAGAATAGGTCGTTTGTCACTGACTCCCAATACTACATAAATGAAAGGTCGCTGTTTGGTTAGGTTTAGGAAAACATCATGGTTAAGATAAGTAAGACATATGTAAGTTAAAATAACAAAATAACTCACTGTTTGCTCTTTATAGTCACCTGACATTTTGGGGAAAAAATGTAATGCGATTAGCCTTCGATTTACAGATTTTTTTGCTAAAGTTTTGCTAAAGTATTCACTAAATATTCACTGCCAGTCTATTTTTGATGGAAGCCACGTCAAGCAGCACAGAGCAGACGAAACGGGCAGGAAGTCAGACAGAGAACTACATAGAGAATCCGGTCGATTTTCAAAATTGTATATCAACAGTAAACACATTTAAAACAAACAAAAGAAACAATTTAACTACGTAGCCGACTTAACCATCGTAGAAGCACAAAAAAATCAAGGAAAACTGAACAAATTAGCAAAAGTCAGCAAAATCAGGCAAAACGCTCTTATTCTGAAATGCTCCATGTGGGAAATGTAGCCTGCACAGAGCGGAGCGAAACACAGAAAAAGATGGCGCGTGTTAGCAAGTCTGTCACACAAGGATGACAAACGAATGAATTTGTAACTGCATGACTGTTTCAAACGGGTCCGATGCGCTGTATAATTAACATGCATTTAAATTGCTTTCTTCACAATTAGCTAATCGCATTCCGTCATAATTACTACAGCCACTAGATGTCGCCGATTGGGTCGTGAACTACCATTCTGAAGCCTTGAGTTTGGCATTTTGGTCACCATCTTGGTTTTTTGGAACCAGCAGTGACCATATTCGGATGAGAGGGTGGAGCTGAGGGAGGAGTGAATGGTAACCTAGCCGTGAATGTGATCTCCTCCAAACTCAGTCAAAGTTGAAAACACAGACAGCACCCAAAAACCAAATTCATGGCTAGTTAAATGTAATGCTACACAGTGAAGAGGATGTGATTTCCCTCTATTGACATGTCGCCGTAGTAGCGACTTGTCACAAGGTAGACACGCCCTAAGGCGTACCATGCTTTATTATCTCTTTTACTCTAAATGGGGCCATGATTTACAAAATGAACATCATGCTGTATTGAAGAAGACTTGGAACGAGCAACTGAGACCATAAACTCATTTGGAAAGTCTTTAAAAATCAAGTGAGAAGTAGGGTCTATGGTTTATACATTCCAACGCAATCAGACTTCTTTTTGCAACCATTGGAGGAGCCCCTGCTGGCCATTTGAAAGGATGCAGGTTTAAGGCACTTCCACTTTGGCTTCACTTTCTTAATAAGCTACTTGTACAGATGACCTATTGGGCATATTTTGGGGGAAGGCGGTCTGCAAATATTTTAATTAACATGTCATTATGTTGACAGAAAACAATGAAAATGTCATTTCAAAAAGATAATAGGTCCCAAGCATTTGTTCGCTTGAATTGTTCTGTAAGTAACCTTTTTGTGTCAGTTATGCTGATTGGCCAGTCAGCTCTGCCACCTTAAAGGTTTCAGACTTCCCTGGACTAACCTTATAATGTCTCTTGTATATTAAAACTGTCTCTGGTGTTACATCAGCTGCCAGATTGAAAGCCCGTGATGTCAGTCTCACTTTAGATGCTTTATAATTATCATTATGAAGACGCTGCTTGCAAACACTGCTACTCTGGGGGATTAATTTATGCAGGATTGGGCTAAACAATTATTGTTAATGGCTGATTGTGCAGCAGCGGTGTTGCTGAAGGAAAGAAAGTGGTTGTTAGTTTTCAATTGTTTTGCAGCAGCAGGAGTTATTATGGCAGTGAGTAATGTCATGCCATTAGAGCTTGTCATTCAGTAGGAAGGTAAGTGGTGTGTGTGTGTGTGTGTGTGTGTGTGTGTGTTCTCATAGTGAGACTGTAGAGAGTGAAAAAAGGAGAGCATAGAGATGAGAGACTGGAGAGAGAAAATGGGGGAAAAAAAGATGGCTACCATTCTCAAAATCACAAAAAACACACATGCGACACAAACCACAGATTGTCTGTGCACGCACACACACACACACACACACACACACACACACACACACACACACACACACACACACACAGACACACACACACACAATGCCTCCTCTTTCAGCAGCCTGACAATAAAGACAGGGATGATTTCTGTCAGTGTGACTGCTCACTGGGGAATGGAGAAATAGGAGAGAGAGAGGACATGAGGACAAGAAGAAGGCAAAGGAAAGGAAAGGACGAGGAAGAAAAGAGGAAGGTAAAGGAAAATGAAGCACAGGAAAGAGAGGAAAAAGGAAGAGATGATAGGAAAAAGGAGAAAGAAATGAAAAAAGCAACAGCAGATGACAAGAAGGGTGGAAAGGAAGAGATGCAAAGGACAAGAAGGAAAGACAAGATATTGGAAGAACAAAGAAGGGAGGAAAGGAGGCTGTGAGGCAAGCACAGTAGAGGAAAGAAATGAAAAGAATAAAGATAAGATGAAACGAGGAGGAGGAAGAGGAAAGAACGGAGAGGATGGAAGGAAAATAAAATGGTAGGCAAGGAAAAGTAGGTAAGAGGAAGAGGACATAAGGGCAATAATAAAGGAAAGAAAAGGAGGTGGAAATGGGAAGAGGAAGACAGAAAGATGAGAGGAGGACAAAGGATAGAAAAAGGGAAATAAAGGACGAGATGAAACAATGACAAGAGGCAAGAACAGGAAAAGGGAAGAAGAGACGATGGAAAGAAAGGAAAGGAAAATGAAGGAGGGTAGAAGAGCAAGAGGATCAAAACAAAGAAGGGGAGGGGAGGAGGAAAAGAAGATGAAGCAAAAGAAGCAGAGTGGGTGGATTAAGACAAAGGTGGAAGGAACAAAAATAGGAGAGGAAGAAGAAAGGATGAGAGGATAAGAGGAAAGGAAAAGAGATGAACAAGAGCAGTTGGAGGAAAGAAAGAGGAGGCGGAAAACAGGAAAGGAAAGAGGAGGGCAAAAACAAGAAAGGTGAAAAGGCAAAAAAGGATGGAAGAGAAAAGAGAATGCGCAAAGGGAGGAAGAGGAAA
>NW_024041481.1:0-5636 GCF_014851395.1 Micropterus salmoides
AAACAAACAACAACAACAACTGAAAACACAACCAATGATACTTCAACAAACTTCAAGGTAGTAAACTCATCTTTCTCTAGAGTCTCTCTGTCTTCCTGTCAGCCTCTTTCTCTCCACATACTGAACTAAAACAAAACTTTTTTGATTTTATTGTTGATTTTTAAGTTATAAAGCCAGTCATCAAAGATAAATCATAAAATGGAAAGTGATTACATTCTCTCTCTTCTCTGTCCTCTTCTGGAGTCTAAAGTCTGAATGTCAGAGCGACGCTCGGCTGTGGGTGGAGATATTTCTTATTCAGTCAGTCTCACTCAGTTGTTGTTGCTCAATCCACAAGATCCACTGCTGCTCACAAATCAGACGACTACATTCACAGTTAGCAAAGACATGCGGGAAAACTGTGAGCTGATGAAAGTCTGTGATTCGTGCTACTTTAGCTGCAGGATTTCAAACAGAACTGAACTGTGCAGTCAAAATGTTTCTAATGTTTTCAGAATCGTTCTGGAGGTTCATTGTGTCTGGGGTTTAGCAGCACTCATAATAATTGTTGTGGCAGTCAACATTGGACAAGAACTAAAGGTGAGAACATTCACAGATGAAACTCAGAAACAGGAAGTTTTGATAAAGCTGGATTTTCACTGGGAAACTAAAGTCGACTCTTTCTCTTTCTTTTCAGGGACAAAAACACAGATGGATGAAAACACAGTGAGTTTATAATGTTTTTACAGTTGGTACTTTACACAGCAAACCAGTGTTTGTGACATCTGTTCTTCATTCTGAAGTGTAGATATAGATAGAAGAAGACAAACAGAAACAGGATCACTGAGTTGTACTGAAGTGGCCGTAGCAGCAAAGTTCACAGGATCATTGCATATAAAAATTAAAATAAAACAATATTACAATAAAAAATTAAATGGATGCAAATATTAGATAAACATGACAGTTTAAGTACAACACCAACACAAACTACAGCCTCCAAAGACGCCAGATCTGAATCAACACGTCTTTGACACAGTGTCAATACAAACTGAACATTATTCCAGATTAAAGGGTCAGTTCACCTAAATTACTCACATCATGCAGTTTTCTCACTTAACCTCTAGCAGCTTTAAACAACACAGATAGTTTAGTTTTATTTCCAAAAAACAACGTCCACGTTACTGTACTACTATAAAATCTAGTTCCAATGCAAACTGTCCAGCAGCCAGTCAGATAAAGATCAGATCAGACAGTAACTAATGGTGCGTTCAGGGTCTGCTGACTCAACTGTGAACTGTGTTCAGTTTAAAAACATCAGCAGTAACTGGGAGGAACATTTTGGATTTGGGGTACCACATAAACACTCCCTCTCTGGTCAGTCAGCTGCAGGACATGTAATATATTATTTATTATTTAATTAATAAGTTAATTTCCTTCTGCGTGTCCTTCGTTACCACAAAAACCACTTCCTCTCTCAGTGGCAGAAACGTAACAGTAACTGATGGTGCGTTCAGGTGCTGTCAGATTATTCTAATCTCCTTGTGTTAAAGCGGCTATATGTAAATTTTTGATTTTAATAAATCAAATTTTCATTGCCTTATTGTCAGTGGGCTCAAAACTCACTCAGAAATTAAGCACACGCTTGTTTTGCTTGTTTTGCTTGCATCAGCCACTATTGTGCTTTTAATGTGAGGACTCCGGGTCGGATTCAGCCCTGTGCGCGCTCCGAGCCTCTCTCGTACTACAGCGACAACACGGCAGCTAACGACATGCAGTCCACTAACACCATAAAACAACCGGCTCACAGCAAAACACAGGCTCCACGTAAGGATACAAACAACAATAAAGGTTTATGTGCTGAAGCCCATCAGACCAAACAGGTTCAGATGATGTCGAGTAAGAACAAAGTGAGCATTAGTAAAGCTGGAGAAACACAGAGAAAGTCACGTTAGCTCGCCGGTTGTTGTAGCCCTACTGGTGTTCAAACTAACTGGTTGGCATACACGTGCTCGTGTTGTGTGCAGCAGCTGCAGACTGACTCCATCCCCAGATTCATCACACATTCACAAACATGTTCCTGGCGAGTTTCAAGTCCCATATTTAATCTACTGCGGCGATCATGATTGTATAAGTGAGCAACATACAGCGACATACGAAAAAAGAAATGAAATAAAAGAGACTTTGTACAAAATCGCGTCAAGCTGGATTCGAACTCACTGAGCAAAAGGTAACATCTACTTCAAACTCCCCACGTTAGCTGTAAAACTAACCGAGCAATCATAGATTACTGTCGTCCAGTCACGTCATCATCCAGGTAACACTTTGTTTGGGCTGATCTAAAACAACTGGTTACCTTGAGTGATCTTAAAAACACCAGAACAGTTTATCAAGGTTTTTTTCTCGAGGCTTCTGCAATATTGACTCCCTAGACACTATGACACGGGAATACTTTTAAACAGTGACGATCTAACTCCGACAATACTGTGAAAACATGAATATTGTCGGCCGAGCCGCAGGAAGAGTAGAAGTGGAAATATTCTGCCCACAACACAGCAGGCCTAAGGCATGGACTTCATTCACATCCATCCTTCCTATATTGTAGGCTGTAGTGAAATACGAGGCACCCACTCTCTGCTATCCTCTTTATCAGAAATGCTCATCAGTTCTGCGTTTAATACCGAGCTTTGGCTGCTCCAAATCAGAGAGACAGCTAGCTCAAATAGTGGCGTCGGCAGCTACCAGTGGCATTTCCGGTGGCAGCTTGAGATGCCACAGATTTTTCCTGATATGCCACGGCACCTTTTGCTGTTTGTGTATTTCTGGTGAAACCAACATGCCACAGATTCACTCAGGCACCTGCCGTTGTGTTTGTGGGATTTCTGGTTGCAATGTAACGTTACCATGCTACGGATCTGCCGCTGATTGTACGTTAGGTCGCCACTGATTTACTGTGAGATCTGCCGCTGATTCAAATCAATCAATCAATAAACCTGGACCGAGAGAATATGTTAGCAACAGTAGTTATTATGCAATATATAATATTGTGCATTTCTTCATGTAAACAGCAAGAGTCACGTTTAATGACGCATTGTTTGGTGCAATACAGCTGGTAGTTTAACCTAGGTATTTATTGTGTGTGCAGAGTTGTTACTGTTAGCACTATATTTATATTAAATTCATATTTAATGTGGTTCATAACAGATATGTTTCGCCTTTCTACCAGCAGGTGGCAGTATTAAATGAAAGTCCAGTTTGTGTCTCGTTAACCGTTTTAAATCCAGGTTACCGATACAGATGCATTATTGTTCTTCATTTCATTTGTTTTTTCATTATTAAGGATTAATTGTAACCTAGTTACCATCTTCATTCACCCACAGCCCAGCGTTAAACCTGCCGTACACAATCAGCGGCAGATGCCGCGGCATCTCAAGCTGCCACCTGAAATGCCACTGGTAGCTGCCGATGCCACTATTTGGCGGGCCCTGCTGCCAAATCCTGATCTCAGTGTGGTGCGCCATTGAAATAGGATACAATAAAAGACCCATTTCAATCCGTGAATCATTTGTTCATATACTGTTAGCCGAATTAACCGAAGACAGTTAATTTGTGCTATGTACCATTGATGTACTGACCACTGTGAGTGAATTACTTTGATACAGAAAAATCTTAAACATTCTCAGGCAAGTTCGGAGGCGTTCCCATTCCTGTCCCCACACACGCATTCAGTGAGTTACACTGTGTAGCCTACTGCAAGTCGAGCCTCGTTTTTTATTTCCCAAACACTAACGTAAAACCCATTTAACTTGTTAGTTGTTGTTCAGCTCATCTTCATAAGCCTACATTAGCCTAAATCAGGTACCGCCGTCGCCTACCCGTTGCTGCTTGTTTATCAAGTGTAAACACAAAATAACTTCCTTACAAATTCCAGTTTTCGTTTCCTATTGTGACTTGAGCGTGCTTTCTGACGACTCAAACCTAGAGACCAACAGTTGCTATGAGTCGTGAACTGATCAATTCTGTTTCCTGTGCTGACGGAGCCATGCAGCTGCCGTGTGACGAGTGAACCGAAGAGTCCAAGATCCTTCACGCATGCGTGAAAATGAAGGAATCAGTCACTGAGACAACCCGTTTCCTGAGTCATACACACGATTAGGTCTTATGAACGAAACGTTCTTTGAACGACACAACACTACTACCGCCGAGCAGTTGCTAATGTTATCCGTGCAAAGTTATATAACGTTACTTTCCACATTACTTCACCAACTAACGTCACCATGTTAATTCTATCCTGTGTACCACTGTTGATTTAGCCTGCAAGAAAGGATGTAACGGCAAAAAGCTAATGTGGAGCGATTTTGTTTACTAAAGGTAGCCTATAGTGATGCAGCCAGGAGCAGCCAGCTAACGCTACAGTAGCTCGGACTTGCCGCTGTTTGTTTCGTAACATTCAGTTTATGTTTATTTTGGTTTGACCAATACTCAGGTACACAGCTTCTCCACCTCTCAGTCGCTGTAACTAACGTGACCCACATAACATAAAACACTTCAACAAACCGGTCACAACAACCCAGAGGAAGGAAGAGCCGTCCACTAACACTAGTTACAGTAAAGTTACTGACTGCGGTCTGACTGTTATAAAGTGTGACACAGTCTCGTTATAACATTCAGTCCAGCTCACTAACCGTTTCATTATTATCCAGTACATGTAGCTGTGCTGACACTGCTGAGCCTCCGGTGACAGATTCACAGATAGTAAAGATAGTTACTGAAGCAGCAGACGAGCTAACGATGTAGCACGTTGGCTAAATGCAGTAAATGTACCGTGATCATGTAACGAGCACGGATTAGTCAACCTGCAGCTGATAAAACTGTGATGTGATGTGAAAGCTGTCAGTTAAAGTGTGTCAGAGTGAGGGTTTGTTTGTGTTTCACAGGTGAATAATGATGAAGATGAAGATGATGGTGTGGTGAACTATGAAAACGATGGAGACCCTTCTGCCTCTGTCAGACTCCACTGATCAACAACTTCCATATCAACATCAGCTCATCAGAGAAAGACTCCACTGCAGTTAAATAACAGCACATTTACACGAGTAGTTGAAGCCTTTAGAGAACTGTTGAGAAGATTTCTTAAGGTGCTTTGTTTATGTAACAAGGAAAGGTCAGACAGGTCTAGCTTAGAGTAAAGCCTAGTTCACACCACACAGTTTTAAGCCCGATTTGCCGCTCGGCGACCGTCAAGACTCACGTCACAAGACGGCAAGTTGTGCAGTGTGAACAGCACGGCCATCGGCCGACGCTGAAAGTCGTGTCGTCTGCGTGAGCTTTAATTTCGCTGACCCCATAAGTGTTTTCTGACCTTCTAGCTCGAGGTGTTTCTCACACGTCCTTGTCAGCGAGACAACAACAGACTGATTAGGTAGAGTCAGTAGCTCATGCGTCAGGCTAGCAGATATCGGTGTTCTCCGGTAATCATACAAGGTTGAGTCCTACAGGAATGTTTCCAAGAACCTACTGGCTCCACAGGTTAGAGCACAACTCATGGGTAGTGACAGATTCCAACATGATGAAGCACTGGAGTCTAAACATCAGATAGATGAGTTGTTCTGGGTTAAGGCCAGTTAAAGATGAGCTAATAGGGAAACCTACAGGCACTA
>NW_024041482.1:0-24497 GCF_014851395.1 Micropterus salmoides
TTTAAACTTTTCTTTGTGGTCAGAACAACACTTGATGCCAAACATTGGATCACTAACAAACAATTATGATAAAAAAATCTTTTTTCAACAAATGCATGAGTAAAAATAAGGAAAATCTTTTTTCAGTGCCTTTTCCTCAACAAAATAAATATACTAATAGAAAAATTAGATTCATGATTCATATGAATTAAATCATCATGAATTAAATCAAACATTTTATTGAACATTTGTATATTGTTACTGAAAATAACAAATTATATCGCAATAATTATCATAATTGTTAATGAACTTTTCAGGAGGAATAAGGCTGAAGAAGAAATATATTATCTACATGATGGATGTGAGGACTCAAACACATGGTAAGACGAAGAGTGGTGGAGTGAAACAGTAGGTGGCAGTAAAATCCAACTAACCCTTCAGGAATGAAGAAACCCTCCTTACCTTCAGTTCTAACAATCTCCCTCACCCCGTGGAAAAAGCCCTTGTACTTTGGCTTTGCTGATGTCTGATCATGGATAAATTTGACCTACAATGACATAATGAAATGATCAATAAGTGTAAAGAATCAAAACAGAGATGATAAATAACATCTGAGGCATGCAGATTTCTGCAAACAATAATGCTTGGAGTAATGCTGCAGTCTGCAAAACAGCTATAGACATATTATTTGTATTTTAGTACAATGGATCGCATGTTTAATAATGCTGGGTTTTTTTTTACCTTAACTGTCTCCATGGGACAGACTACAAACACAGCTTCTGCCACTCCAGCCCCCAGGCCACAGAGGAATCCTCGCTTGCTGTCTAGTTTACCGTTTTCATCGCGCATCTTATTACTGAGGAACTCAAACATCCCAAACCTGTAGACGTTAGCACAAAGATGAATGACTCAAAATATGAAATAATCTGTATCACTTTCTAATAAGGCATCCTTTATAAAGGGTTTATAAGTTGTAGTGGCTTTGTACGGCTTAAGCACAACTTTTGGGTTGCCAGGTTGTTAAAAGATCCCTTTTGTGGTTGGACCCTTTATTTATTTATCAAAATATATTATTTTGGTAGTCACCAAATGGAAGGATAAAGACCAGCCAAATGGTTTACACATTTAAACGACCTGGCAACCCAAACAACCGTCTTATTAGAGCTGAAACGATTTTGCAATTAATCACTTAATCGATTAATATAAAGATAATCAGTAACTGTTCTGATAATTAAACAACTAATTTCACCTTGGAATTCAGAAACTTGCGATGGACATTGTTTTAATGTTTTCTGACATTTTTTAGATGAAACAATGAATCTATTCACTAAATATGATCTATTAGGCAAACGATTGTTAGTTGCAGCTCTGGTTCTTATTGATGACTTTAATAACCATCTTTAAGCATTTATAAATTGTTTATCAACCACGAACAAATATTACAAATGATTAGAAGTGATTACAATATTTATTTTTTTTTGATAGATGTGTCTACGATTGTTTTTGATTAATCTCTTAATTAACTGTACAGAATATGAGAAGACTTGGAAAATCTCCATCACCAATAACCCAGAGCCAAAGCTACTAATCCATAACCCAAAGATTATTATTACTATTCATAGTAATATAAACAGAAAAAAACAGCTAATCCTCTTGTTTGGGGAGCTGGAACCAGAGACTGAATGGCATTTTGCTTGATAACTAATGGTACTTCTACAGCTAGAACACTTTATAAAGGGTGCTTTGTGGTACCAGACAATCAATACTGAAGTTTTGTTTTACACATCTAGCAGCCACATCTGAGATCACAGTGGAGGTATACTGGAAATAAGACATTCATAAAGGTTGTGTCTGTGTGTGCTCATGAGTGTAAGGTTGGAGGGTTTCTGTACCTGACAGCTGCTTTAGGTATAGAGCCATACAGCAGTGAGCTTAGACCTCTGTAAAGACCCCTCACCCCATGACTGTTCACCGTCTGCTTCACACAGTCACCTGCAGGAGAAACCGAAGGGAATGAATGACGGAAGGAGAAACAAGTAAGATTACAAAACAATGATTTCTTGCATCCGTATCAAAAGACTTCTGCACTGCTGCTAACAAAAGCTCACTCGGGCACCATATTCAGCTGCTTAGTTGTGAAAATCTTAGCTATGTCTCAAGTTAAAAGACGATAAATGTGAATTTCTGGGTTTCACGCGTGTCTATTGCAGCTCAAAACAACAGCCCGTCATACTAAGCTTCCATGAGTAAACACGATCTATGCCAAAGTTCACAAGCTGTCATCGAACAGATAACAAAGACTTAACTACGCAAATACACACTTGTTTGAACTCAAATCTGCACCAACACAATGTCTCAAGTTACTATGGGCTGTTACTAAAGGTAGAGTCTAAACTTTGGATCTTAAACTTCAGTTGAGTTCAGTGAGACAGCTGCTGATTAACTCAGTATGGACCACTGATCAACTGTGAGCTGATGCAGGATCTGTAGACACCATTTATACTCGAAACAGTCACTTCATAATGTAGTAGATCTAATCATGGCAACTCATGAAAGAATGACGAATGACTTATTTAATTGGTTTTATCAACGACGTTCCACTATATCTAAATAACTAATTTCTAAAATACAACATTACAATTTTACAGGGTTAGAACTTTATTTCCACTGTTGTATCCCTGGTGTTTATACAGTCCATCAATCAGAGACAGATATTCAATTGCTGGGATTAAGAAATATGACAAAATAGGACTGCAACTAACTATTTTCAATGTTGATTAATCTGTTGATAATTTTCTCAATGAATCAATTACTTGTTTGGTCCATAAAATGTCAGAAAATGGTTAAAAAATGTCAATCACTATTTCCCAAAGCCCAAGATGACATTCCTAAATGTCTTGTTTTGTCCACAAGCCAAAGATATTCAGTTTACTGTCATAGAGGACTAAAGAAAAGAGAAAATATTCACATTTAAGAAAGCAAAATCAGAAAAATTTCTTCTTTTGTTTCTTAAAAAAATACTCAAACTTCTTAATCTGTTATCAAAAAAGTTGGCAATTAATTTAATAGTTGAAAACTGATTTAACTGTGGCAGCTCTAATTAGAAAATGATAACTAAAAAGCCAGAGATAGTTTAAGATGCAAAAATCAATGTATTAAAAAGTAAAGTATAACAAACATTAAGATTTCCACATTCTAAAACAGGATATCGTCTAGAAACTACAACCTCGGTATTAAACATAATAATACCTCTCTGACAATACCAATCAAAACAGAACATTATTATCTTTGTACGGCCGAACTGTTGTTTTAGACTGCATTGGATTTTACAGTTCAGGTAAGATATAAACAGACAGTGAACAGAAACTCACCGATGCTTTTGTATTTGGGAGGATTTGCCCTTTCGTCAAGCTGCAGCTGCGTTTTAACGTACTCTGTGGGGAAGGTGATGCAGATCTCTATGCCTCCTGCTATCCCACCTGAAACAATAGCAAAAACACTCTGTAGGCGGAAACATTTTAATGTTTATTTCAGTCAACACTACACAAGTGCATTTCAGGGAGAAAGAGGCATTCATTTATAAAACTGCATCAACACACCAAACTCTTACAGGCAGAAAGTATAGCCACGTTTTTCTTTATCTAATCTACTTTACAAATATTACTTTCTTTGACTATTGTGCACTATTCATAAGAATGTATGATCTATTTGCAATGCATAAAATTGTATTTAAGTATTATTATTATTGTTATTATTATTTGTACAATCAAAAACTTGTTTCACAAACTACAAAGTTTGGTTTTAATAGGCCGAAACAATTAGTCCTGTATGTTAAAGGTAGTTCCACAATATTCCCACAGTATCTTTTCACAATTTTACTGATAATAAACTATTTTTATAGCACATTTCAGGTCAATTCAAGTTTTTATTTATGAACCTCATTTAAAAACAACCGAAGCTGACCAATGTGTTGAAAAAAGTTATACAATAGAAAATAAAAACTAAAAACCAGATAAAAATGCGTTTTAAGACGAGACTTAAAAGTCTTGGTGATGTGAAATATAAACATAAAGATGCAATACAAGGTGCTTCACATAAAGCATAAAATGCAAATAAACACGAAGATGCATTAACAAGCAGGAAGTTTGCGTTTGTGTCCACGCCTGCGATACAGTATTTAGACAGCGCCACCTTAAAACCCCGTCTGTCACCCATCTGCAGTTCAACAGCAAACACGCAGCCAGCATCTGATTGGCTCGGCGTCTGCCTACAGTTTCTCCCCCTGGCCTGACTCCAACTGAAGGGGGTGTGTAGCCAGCAGAGCTCATCACCCTGCAGCAACAGGGACTAGCAGTCAGGGAGTAGTCTGAATCCGCTGATGTGTTCAGAAGAGACAAGTTAGAAAAGAAACTTGAGCGTTCTGTCAAAAAAGCACAGCAGGTGTGCAGCTTTTAGTGCAAAACAACAGGTTTGATCAGTTATCCTGGTAACACCCAGGCCTCTACTGATATCTTCCTGAATTCAAACAGATACTAAAGATACAAAGGCCTTAAAAATAGAGTAACTGTAAAATGGTAACATCACACATACAAAAACAGAAACCCAACACACCAGCGGTTCTAGTCTGAGCTCATGCATGCAAGCCGTGCTGCTCGTGCAATCATAAGATTACAGTTAAATAAATTATTGTTTTCGCCAGAACAGGGGTTTTCAAAGTCTGAGCCTCAGACAAAGCTTAGAAAAAGGCGCCACCTCACAACCTGTTAGCTTACTTACTTAGTTTCACTCAATTAGATATCTACGGGACCAGGATCATGTCATTTGATCCCATACACACCCAACACTTGAGCCATGATAGCCTAATATTACTGTTTAACAAATCCTTAGACTACATCAAATATAACAAATGTCATAAGGATGATTGTTTCTGAATGATGGGAAAGACAGTAAACTTCCCCAAAACTACAATCTCTGAACTCTCTTTTAAACGCGTGCTTTGAAAACCTCTGCACAACAACATCCAGAGCATCTTGGCGACTAAACCGGAGTCGTTAAAGTGCTGGTTACGGCACACCCCGGCATTCCTTTGGTTAGAGACAGACTGACTTCACAAGCTGAAGCTCGACCTACTAATTAAGCTTGAATTAAAAAAAAAAAAAAAAAAAACAGTCCACATCATCATCATCTGCAAACAATCCTCCATGTTGTACCTGCATTACATCCCTGTATTCAAGCTGGAAAACGATAAAGAGCCAGTTTATCGAGTCCGACATGTACAGACACAGGTTTTTAGAAAGTGAGTGTGGGGGAGAGGGCTGTTTGCTGCTGAATCTTTAACCTGTCAATGTTTATTTTCTACGTATATGTTAATTTATATTTGCACAAAGCTCTGAAGTAGTAAATCAGCCTGTAGTTCTTCAGACCAAATGTGACTGGCAGGTGTTGTTGCTCACGTTTTATTGTTGTCTTTTTTCTAATATTTTACTGTGTAAAGCACTTTGTGAGCACTCTGTGAAAAGGTCCTAAACTAAACTGTACTTACTTACTTTAGCCTTACTATAACATTAATAATAATACAATAATACAATAATACATGTTAATATATGTTATGTTAATTACTAGAATAGTGTACATTTATAGTATTCACAGGCTAAGGTAATGCTAGTATTTGTCACGGATTAGATAATGTTTGTGTGAAAATTTTGGGACATGTTTCCCTATTTTTTGCAGAGTTAGATGAAAAGATTGACAAGATAAAAATGTGAAGCTACAGCTAGGAGACAATTAACCTAGCTTAGCATAAAGACTGGAAACAGGGGGAAACAGCTAACCTCGCTCCGTCTAATGGTAACAAAATCAAAGTGTAATAACTACAAGATGTAATGTGCTGGAATATTTCTTGGCTAGGCCCTGAGACTTGCTGTGACAGAGCCACGCTAGCAGTTTCCCTATGTTCCCAGTCTTTGTGCTAAGCTACGCTAACTGTCACCTGGCTTTAGCTTCATATTTAATGGACAGGTGTGAGAGTGGCATTAATCTTCTCATTCTACATTACACCAGACAGCTGATACGTGCATTTCCCCAAATGTCTTGTTGTTTTTTTGTGTATATGACCAAAATAAAAACAACAATGTATTTACTAAGCTGTGTGCACAGTTAATGGTGTTATAAAGCCTTTATTATTCTCTTGTGACTTCCTGATAGATGCTTTGTCATCCTATAAGCTCAATGAAAGTGCATTTCTTTATCTGATTTTTGACCACATACTCTCTATTATTAGGACTAAAATACCCTTCCTTACTGCAGTTTTACTGCACATCTGGCCTTGAGTGAATAAGAAACAGCATGGAAATTCACCTTGACAGTGTGAGCCCATTGCAAAAGGTCCTGTAGTAAACATGTGACAAGCGTGTCGTAACCCTGTAACATGTGTGCAGAGGCTGACAGAGCAATCTGCTTTGTCATCCTGGCTCATTGCAGCTGAACATGGAGACCAGGGCCTCTGAGGACACTGTATTAGGACACCAACTAAACAGCTGACAGTAAAGTACAGTTATGACAAAGCTTTTGCTTTTGATTGGTAAATTCAGCTGTCAGCTCTTTATTACGTCCTCTTGATGATGCAATGTCGCCACTGATCGTTGCCCTGTAGTATTTACTCTGCTCTGTGTGGAGTTTGAGCACCTGTCATTGATTGACTAATAAGAAGGGCAGGTAGTCAGAGTTCATGTCAGTCTGGTTTCTTCGAAAAGGACATGTGGCACGCTGTTTAAAACACACACACACCAGCCTGTCCATCCTCCAGGAACTTGGGGTTTGGGGTCCTGTCCAACCCCAAGTTTTACTGAGCGCAGGATCTGTCCTGAGACTTCTGACAGGCTGCAGGACCAAGGCATTGCAGAAAGTTTGACTCTCGCTTCCACAATGAGAAGGAGAGTCTTTAAGATGATCAACCCCACTTTATCCTGCCTGCAGTGCATTTAACCGAATGTACTTTTAGAAAAGAGTGCTGCAGCCGAGGCCCCCTGATAAACATCTGCATATTCATTAAGGTTCAGTGCCAGAACTTGTAAACAAGTTCCCCAGCCGCCTTGGCAGAGACACGTACTCCCCACAGTCCCACGCAAACTTTTCTTACCTGCCAGAATAGCCTTGCCAGGGTGCGTGAGTTTGGCTTTCCCCGCCGGAGCTGCAGCGGCCAAACACTTGGGTCTGTGAAACGGGCTCACGAATCTATTTTGTCCAGACATGACTGCGATTCACCGGCCTAACTTTTCTAAATCAATGCGGATCTGCTTTAAACCCGGTCAAGCCCTCATGCAGTGTGGGTGCTCTGAGCAGGAGTAGCGATGCAAACATTCAAAGGCCAGGCAGGAAGGCAGGCGGGCGGTGCTGACCATTGGACTTTTGCTCCTGACCTGGAGATGTTGATGAGAGGCTTGCTGTACTTTTCACAGTGAGAGCTCCCTCCGTGGCACACAGGGAGGCTGATAGCGTCGAGTCAGTGTGTTCACACAGGGCGGGGCAGGCCACGACACTTTCCCCCCCCGACGCGGAAAAACGCCATGTTTGTCACAAACATTTAAGGAGGACCGGAGAGGTTCTCTGCAAAGCGCCGCAATAAAGCTTCTTGTCTGCCAGGTTGTTGCTGCAAAGTTTCTGGCCCACTTTAAAATGCGACATGCAGCCTGTAGCGGGCGCTGTTTCTCACCCCACTCCTGCAGAGAAATACATAAAAACTACCTGGGTCCTTTACTTGACTCTTCTCTCACTCCACTACATCTCAGAGGGCGATATTGTATGGCAAGCAGTTTTAAAATGTATTCCTTAAAACTTATTAGTCACCATATAAAAGCTGCTAGAACTTATTTATTAGTTACTAGTAACTATTCCAGTTACTAGTAACTTGTTTATTTTTTTTTACTAAACACTAATTGCACATTTTTATGGCATTTAAATAAGGGGCTCTGCAGTTCAGATATAATCTCTGATAAAAGCCCTTTTTAACATTTCACATTCTTTAAAACTTACTAGTCGCTCTTAGAAAACTACTAGTACTTATTGATTAGTTACTTGTAACCATTCCATTAATTACTAGTAATTATTCCCCTTTTACTAGTAATAATTGATTAGATACTAGTACTTAATTTTTAGTTAGGCCTACTATTAACTATTTCATAAGTTACTAGTAACTATTCGGACACAAGATATCTCTAACTCACAACATATCTTCAACAATGCAAATTAGCTGTTAAATATTAATTAGGATTTAGATACTAGGTCAAGCAGGATTGACCTATCAGCTGCCTTTGACACAGTCAACCACAGGATCCTGCTATCCGCTGTCTCAGCAATGGGCATCTCGAGTAAAGCACTCCTGTGGTTCGAATCCTACCTCTCGGGGCGTTCCTACAATGTTTTGTGGCAAGGACAGTTATCCTCCTCCCACTGCCTCTCCACAGGGGTGCCCCAAGGCTCAGTGCTTGGGCCCCTTCTCTTCTCAATTTACACCACCTCACTGGGGCCGATTCGCTCGCACGGCTTCTCTTACCACTGCTACGCAGACGATACGCAACTCTACCTATACTTCCCGCCAGGTGATCCCACGGACTGTATCAGACATATCTGCATGGATGAAGGCTTGCCACCTTCAACTAAACCTCTCTAAGACTGAACTCTTGGTCATTCCAGCCAAGCAATCTATCCACCATAACATCAAACTACAAATTGACTCCGCAACCATCACTCCAACCAAGGTGGTGAGAAACTTGGGTGTCATGATTGATGACCAGCTGTCCTTTTCAGACCATGTTGCTACTGTCTCTCGGTCATGCCGCTTTTCTCTATACAACATAAGGAAAATCAGGCCCTACCTCACTCAGTACGCCACCCAGCTTCTGGTACAGGCCATGGTTATCTCTCGCATGGACTATTGCAATGCCCTCCAAGCAGGTCTCCCAGCTTGTGCGGTGAAACCCTTACAAATGGTTCAGAACGCAGCAGCGTGTCTGGTTTTTGATCAGCCCAAAAGGACGCATGTCACTCCATTACTCAGTGACCTCCGTGGCCTCCAGAATCAAATTCAAGTCACTAATGCTGCATACAGAGTGACTACTGGGTCTGCTCCCATCTACCTAAACTCCATAATACAAACTTACGTTCCTTCTCGGCCTCTACGAACGCCGCCTGGCTCTGCCATCCCTTCACACAAAGCAATCCCAGTCCCGGCTATTCTCATCTGTGACACCACGATGGTGGAATGAGCTACCAAACGCCATCAGAGCAGGGGCGTCCCTCTCTAACTTCAAGAAGCTCTTGAAAACTCATCTCTTCCGAGAACACTTCCTCTAACTCATAACCTCTAACATGCACTTCCTGTGCTCTTCTTCTTCTATCCCCTACAATGATCTTGTATTGATTGCACTTTTTGTTTTGATTGCACTTTTTGTTAACTCTTACTTCCTTCCCTAGTTATTTACCCCATTGATGTGATATGTACTGTGAGCTCTTACTAGTATTTATTGCTGCTCTTACTAGTATGTATTGTCAGTTGTAGATCTGTAGTAGATGCTCTGTTGATGCTTGTATGTTCCTCAAATGTAAGTCGCTTTGGATAAAAGCGTCTGCCAAATGAGTAAATGTAAATGTAGTACTTATTTATTTGTTACTAGTAATTATTCCATTAGTTACTAGTAAGAATTACAATGTTACTAGTATCTTTTGGAATAATTACTAGTAACGAATCAATAGATACTAGAAGCCTATCTAAATAGTAGTATATATTATTTAGATGCTACTAAAATGGAAATAGTATTTATTAACTATTTCCATTTTAGTAGGATGTGTCTTTATTATTTCCTCCATTAATCGATTTGTAAAGATTCTGAAAATGGTGAAAAATGTTGTAACAATTACTCAGAGCCCTAAGTGACACCTTCACAATGCTTGTTATGTCAGTCCAAACCTCAAAATGATTAAACTAACATTAAAATAATCAAAAGGAAAAGCAGCAAATCTTCACATTTGCGAAGCTAAAACCATGAAATGTTTCATGTCAGTCAACAAATGTATTGTCTGTACTTGTACAAACTGTTGGTATGTTTAATTTATAACAAAACATCATATTGTTAAAACCTTTGCGTTTTGTGTGTAAAAATCTTATTTTGTAAAGCACCTAGTAACTGAAGCTGTCAGATAAATGTAGTGAAGCATACCATCTCCCTCTGAGATGTACTGAAGTAGAAGCAGGATGTGGCATGAAAAGTAAAGTACAAATACCTCGAATTTGTACTTAAGTAAATGCACTTACTTCCTGTCCACCACTGGGATGCAGTAATATATTAAATATAATTTCACACATGAGCTACATTCACACGAGTTATATTTTCCCCTGTGCCACAAGCAGGTCAGCAACAAAGGTGTGGCCCCACAAGGTCAGGGGCCCCTGCACTCGGAGCTTTGTGTAAATAAATAAAGAAACTTTTCTGTATGGCCGATAAACGTTTCTTGAGTAATTTCTGTATCCGAATTCCTTCTAAAAACGTTTTATATTCCTGTAACATTCTCGGATTAGTTCGTGCTCATCGCTTTTATTATTGTCTTATTGTTTCAGTAAGCTCATCGTACGCAATGTACAATCCTGAGTCAAATTCCTCGGATGTGTACACACACCTGGCAAATAAAGCTGATTCTGATTCTGGTCGCGTGGATGAAATCTTGCTTGTGTATCTACTCTTTGTTCGCATCGCGCACTCACACTGCGCATGCTCCGTAGGTCTCCTTCATTGTGCCCTGTCCCTCTGCTAAGCTACGCTAGCTGTCAGTCCGCCCAGCAGCATCACGCCAGGGACACTCAAGGCTCTGCAAACTCCCCTTACAAACACATTTGCACGGGTAAGAAGAACCAAACAACGCTAGTTAATGTCAAATACAGCTATGAGCTTTATAATACCTGTATGATAATGCACGTTATTAATTCCTTCTTTGATAACGGTACGTTTCTCTCCAAGGTTAGCCACACACCTAGCATGTTCAGCGATTTAGCTAACGGTCTGTTATGTAAGGATGTTTAGCCTTGAAATGCACAGTTTAATCCTTGCATTGTAGGTTTACTGTGTGATAGTACAGAGATATAAATAAATAAAAAAATAACTTACGTTAGCTACGCATTTAGCAACTTTATCAGCTGCGTGTGTGACTAGCTGGCTGCTGAGGGGTGTGTTTGTGATGTGTTTAGGGGGACAGGCAGAGCAACGTTACTATGAACACGAATATTAACATTTAGCCGGTGTCTGTCTGTCTGTCCTATCCTTTTCTTTCTAATGTTAGTTAGCTCAGTTAGCTTGTTACTGCAGCTCACACGGCAGCTAGCTAGCTGTCAAACCCCCCACACCTCTTTCACTGGCCCATCTGCTGTCCTTTGTCCCCTAATAAGAGCTGCACCAACCTTTTGTTAAGGCAGAAAAGATTGTCTCTTACTTGCCTGTCTTTATTTTTTAATTGGGAAGCTCCATCTCTTGCAGATTTGTCCTAACAGCAGCATCACCAGGGCCCATTTTTTTATTTTTTTATTTTTAACAACCTTGAGATATGTTGAGACCTTTTTGTTCTGATGCTTGAACATCTGCTAGCTTAGCAATTTCTGTCTTTCTGTGTACATTTCTGCACACATGTATACAAGCTTAAATTTATTTTTTGTTGCTTGACTCTGTATGTGCCACAGTAGCTTCTTGTTGCAGCCAGATGCTGAGACCATTAGTTATTAGCTCCCCAGCTGCCTGTAAAGGAACAGCTTGTTCCCTTCTGCTGGAGCTCCCAGGGAGACTTGACTGTTCAATTAAATGATAGCTATTGTATTGTTTGGTGGTATATATGATTTTTACCAACTGCCTTCGTTGAGAATGGGCTTTGATAGTGGTGCAGCATCCTGGAAGACTCAAAGTCACAGTCAACTTTATTGTCAATTCTGCCATGCACAAGGCACACAGAGGATTAAAATGATGTCTCTTTCATGACCCATTGATAATGCAATACAAAAATACGACAAACTCCAGTGTCAGAATTGTCTAATATAAATAATTGTCCTCAGTGCAAAGGTGCAAATAGGCAGATAGCAGCAGTTTATTTTTTAGTTTTGTGTTTTGTAGTTTTTGTTCCTTTGTAGTAGGGTTGGGCGATACCAAAAATGTTATCAGGATAAAAAACCTCATATTAGGGATGCACCGAAATGAAAATTGTTGGCCGAAACCGAATATAAAGAAAAATACTGCCGAATACTGAAAAAGTACATTCACATTTTTTCTATTTATTTTGCCAATTTTTACCTCTGCATAAATTAAATAATCAAAATGTGCTTTTTACTCATTGTTTCCCACGGGATTTGGAGAGACTGTGGTGGGTGGGTCCGAGGCCCAACAGGGTCTGGTAAAGTAAATTACATGTGTCGATTTACTTTTAATGGACACATGTAACATGTGTTATACTTTCTGTGAATATAATCCAATTAATCTTATTTCCATACTTTATAGACACCTTATTTTGAAAACCGAACAAAATCCATTATACTTGCGCTAAATTGACACTGACACTTTAAAATGCTCCACACTGCCGACATGTCAACGTGATTGTTTGGTAAAATTTAATCGGTCTTTTGACTTATTAGGCCGAACACCAAAAGGGCTTTTTTTGCTATTTTTGGCCGATTAATTTCGGTGGCCAACAATTCGGTGCATTCCTACTTCGAATCATTTGATATCAATAATCATCAGGATAAATGTCAAATTAGTATTTCTTGCAGTTTAGACTTTTGGGACAGATGGCGGGGAAAGTGTTCAGCCTCCCAACAGCCTGATGAGTGGAACTGTTCCTCAGCCTGGTGGACTTCGGTACCTTTTAGAGGCTGTGTGAGGGGTGGGTGGGATCTCCTTCAATGCTGACTGCTTTGTGGGCTCAAAAGTGAATCTCTCCTCTGGTGATCATGTCCTTTACAATAGCACTAAATCAGTACAACACCTGTGTAGAAAACCTGCTTTCTGATCACATCACTGACTTTTATCTTCTTCAGCACGATGGCTGTCCCTCCTTCATACTCAGACCTGGGCAAGGCTGCCAAGGATATATTCAGCAAAGGCTATGGTGAGTGCTGTTTTAGCCCAAAGAGTAAATTATTAACTGTTAGGAATTCCTGAAACACAGAGCTTCTCCAGCGTTCACATAATGCATTGATGAAAATGCTTAATATTGGTGGCAGTAAAGGCAATCTGCAAAGCAAACGATAGAAAGGTTACCAAAAATTTTATATCACAGCATATTCTAATGTAATATATGTTACTGGAAAATGAACTGTGTGATCGTTAATGGGTAGGTTAACCGGACAGGAGTGGGTGTGTTTCAAACCTGATCCACCATATACCATAAATGAGTTCTGCTAATTGATTTAAAGCACTGCCCACTAATGCCTAATGCACCAAGAGACATTAAAGGGAGACTCAAAGACCTGCATCAGTTATTCGATCAAAAGAAAATCAATTATTTTAATAATTTTATGTTATAGATTGGGCCATTTGTTTTTCTAAGGGGGTTTCCTTATTCGAATCAAGGGTCTGGGTTTGTACAGCCCCTTGAATCAAATTACGATTCTTAATTGACTTGACATCGCACATGTGTTGACCCCAGCTGGAGTCGTTACTGTGAAGATGTAACAAGGCAGACTTAAAACACAGACCGGCCATCAGGCATCAAAGGACTACTCCAGAATTAAAGGTCGTCTCATCTGCCCACTGCCTGTCAGACGAACACCAGAGAAATCTCACTGTCCACATAAAGCACAGCTCGTTTACCTCGTGTTAGTCGCCAGCATAGAAAAAGAAGACAAAGCAACCCAGTCAATTTTCAAAGAGGGGAAAAAAATAATCAATAACCTTCAGGAAGTACTAGTGGCCAAACCAGACAGAGTCTCATAGACTTATACTGTGAAAGAAGCGGCTGTAAAACGGTGGATAAATTGTGTTTTTGGCATAACAACCCTGGGTAATTTTATCCACTCGGACTAAAACATTTAGAAAGTCGCACGATTATCATTTTACCCCCATTCAAGTTAGCGGAGGGCTAAACCGGAGATTATCCAGCTCACCAGCAGATGTCAACACAGTGGAACGTAGAAACCCAATTAATTGGCGGTGTAACTGCAGAGCGATGTATAGACCAAAACGCACAGGTAAAAATGCTCACAGCAGCGTGACTATGTAGGTAGACGACGCCGTAGGCTGCAGCGTAGACTCGACACAGAAGTATAATTTGGCCTTTAGATGAGAATAGAATTGCCTTTATTGTCATTGCGTCTAAAAACCATACAATCATTTTGAGGATTAATACTACCCTAACATGTTTTCTTGAAACGTGAAGCTGCAGCCAGCCAAGAACATTAGCTTAGCATAGCATAAAGACAGGAAACGGGGCAAACAGCCAGCTTGGCTAAAAAGAATAAATAAATATTGGCATGTCACCACTTCTAAAGCTCTCTAATTAACATGTCATACCTCTTCATACAAAAACTGAAAGATTTCCAAAAATGTTGAACTATTCCTAAATATTTGTGTATTTGATTGATTTTCTTTTATCTGGCTAATTACCTCTAACACACAACTCTGTCTTTTGAAATCCACCAGGCTTTGGTGTTGTGAAGCTGGACCTCAAGACCAAATCACAAAGTGGAGTGGTGAGGAAACCAGTTTTGTTTGTCTTTAACCTGCTGTCATTACCTGGATGCTTTCTGCACGGCCCACCTCCCTGCCGTACCTGTCTTACCTGCTGCACTCTCTAATCCCATCACTGCACCAGTACCCCCAAGATAAAACCGCTCCACACACCTGAATAACTCACCTCCTGAATCCTCTAACCCCGAGCTTGAGGATTTCTAGGTTGACGAGCGATGCTTTGCTGAAGCTGTGGTTTGTTGTAGAGAAACATGACAAACCTGTGTTTGTTCTGTGGCCTGTCTGTCTCTCTACCTGCCTTTCCTAACCGCTGCTCTGTCTCCATGCTGCTGTACTGGACTGCTCGCGCTCTAATGTAGATGGTAAGATCGGAGTCAGAGCTGACAGCTATTTATTCTTCACCATCATGTTGTTTCCATGTTTCCACATTGTTCTTCTATTGTTTTTTATATTTATTCATACAGCATGAAAATCAGTGTGTCAATTACTGTCCACGTTCTGTCACTTCAGTCTCATTCAGAACGTTTACTTGTGAATTTTATTTCTTTGTGGACAATTTCTGTGAGTCTAATGTGTCGGTCGTCCGTAGTTTAGGGCTACATTTTCATTATCAAATAATCTGCAGATTATGAAATTATTTATATTATATTTAAAATATTAGAAAATAGTGAAAAGTTGGTCATCACCAATAAAGCCCCAACCCTAATTTATAAATACTATAAAGAAGTTTCCCTAATTTATCACATTTAAATTGCCATCCAAACTCAAATTTTCCATAATGCAGGAGTGCAGGTTGCTTTTCTCCAGCTCCACAAAGTTGGAGCCACACTTTGCTTGGTCTCGCGGCACTTGCAAAGAAAAATGGCGCAAGGTCAGTCAGTGATCTCAGCTCACAGTAGGATCACGCAGGTAGAATGTGTCTGACTTGACGGCGCCGTTTTATTCCTCGCCCTTGCAGTCGCCTGCAGCTCAGGTTAGACTATCAAGTCTGCGAAAGTCAGCCGCAGTCATCTCAAACTCATTTTCTCTTCTAAAGACTATAGTGACCCTCTGACTTGTCCTCCAGCGCCACCATGAGGTTGACTTTTTATGTCTTTAAATTAAATTAAAATATCTCCACAGCCATTGGATGGGTTGCTGTGTTCCCCAGAGGATGAATTGTAATCACTTTGATATTCTGATGTTTTATTTTCTAGCACCATCATCAACTCAAAATAAAATTGTCCAATACTTTTTATGACCAAGTACCTGCAAAACTAAGGACATTCCCATGGTCAGGGGTGCTTTGCGTTTATTGCTAGTTAGCTAATGGTTAATGATTGCATGCTAAATCAGGAGGTGCTAGTTTACTGGACAAATACAGGAACTTTTTTTGCACCTTTTGTCTGTGTTTTTAACCATATGTGCTTTGGCTTTGTCACAGTGACATTTAAGAGTTAGTGCCTTTAGTTGTATCATTTTCAAACCTACTGGTGTGTTTTTCTGTCCATCACATGTTAATGTTGTCTTGCTTGGATTAATGTTCAGGATGTCTGGTTGTCTCACAGTTGCCTGTCAGATGTCTTGTCTGATATGTACAGTGTTATACGCATCTGATATTTTTGTTTTATTTCTAAACAGTTAAATAATAGAGAGCCTTAGTCCCTCCCTTCTGCTTCCGCCCCATGGGACCACATTTCGGAAAAAATATGCATGGTAGTCAACGTTGACGACACCTTTCGTTTAATCGTCTTTGAATTGTGTCCCAAATTACACACATGATGTTTGTCAATTTAAAGTTTGTAAGAAAGTCTAATTTTGTCGTAAAACAGTTTTTAGTGAACTCTCGTCTCGCACAATATACGTCACCGACATGTTAGCGCTGTAATGTTAAGCTAACGGTCATTGTTTGCTTGCTCCTAGCTAGGCTACTTAGCTATGTTCCAGGCACAGACGTTTCTCTCCTGATGTGTTTAATCCAACGACTCCCGGTCTTTTCATAACATCATCTACACATGGAAGCTCTTTGACATTAGCTTCAGTGACGTTAGCTTCAGTCATTGAGAGAAACGGTTATGACTAGAGCTGCAACGATTAGTTGATTGATTGATTAGTTGGCAACTATTACACAAAGTGTGAATCAGATTAATCGATAATGAAAGTAAAAACGTCACATATGCGACTTTTGTGTTCTGTGGTCTTTCTAATTATGTATTTTTATTACATCAACAGTTTTACGACAAACTGAGACTTTCTTGACTTTCAGTAAGTTATATTTTAAATTGACAAACGTGTGTAATTCAGGGCACCATTCAAACGGGATCAAACATTAGTTGTCTCTCGCCGTTGACTACTGGACATACTTTATCTGAAATAAGGTCCCATGGTGGTCCACAGGAAATGGAGGGACTCAGGCTCTCTATAGTTAAGTTGGGTCTATTCTTATTTTTTCTCCTTGGTTTTTCAGGTCTCTCTTTTTTTCTGCAATAATCTACACAAACCCAGTTCTTCAGTCCATTATTTTAACACACTTTGGCTGTCCGTTATTATGTAGTGACTCTCGTATACTAATAATTTGTCCTCCTGATCATCCTGCAGGAGTTCAACACATCTGGCTCCAGTAACACAGACACGGGGAAGGCCTCGGGGAGCCTGGAGACCAAATACAAGATGAAGGAGCTGGGTCTGAGCTTCAACCAGAAGTGGAACACAGACAACACACTGGCTACTGAAGTCACCGTGGAGGACCAGGTGTGTGAGTGTGAGAGCAAAGTGTTTTGCAACTGATGTAATTACGTTGTTAAAGTCTGGAATGTGGTTAAAAATGAACTTAAATTATTACTTTACTTGCAGCTGACTCAAGGACTGAAGGTGGCCTTGGACACGTCTTTTGTACCAAACACGGGGTAAGACTACATGTATGAATGAGTGATACCTTTGCCTTATGTGGAGTACATGAAACATTAAAGGATGAACTGTGGGCCAGGTCTGGTGGTATGGAAAACAAACGTCAGAGCACAGTGGAAAAAGCTCCCACTAGGTTCTCTGTTTGTTAATAATTAGCTGCTGTTTCCACGTTTCTCTGAATGGCCTGAGGAGTTAAACGACTCACTCATCTCTTTTTAAAACTATGTGACATTAATGTATGGGAATAATAACTTCCTCTGGAAAAAGCTCACAAATGTATAGTTTAATATGCAATAACGTCTCATTTATTTTCTAAAACAGCTGCTCACTGCAGTTTTTAATCAAACAAACAGCAGGAAATAGTGCATTCATTTTTAATAGTTTTTAGACAGCAATGGAGCTTTGTGGCTCAGAGGAAGAAGATTATCAGGCTGTGATACATTCATTGTTAGTTTTGATCTTTTCACGAGACAATAATAATATCGCCCCTTATACTTTAAAATGACAGTATAAATAAATGAACTAACATTTAACCCTATAAACTAATTTTTCAGTAAGAAGAGCGGCAAACTGAAGACGGGCTACAAACGCGACTACGTGAACCTGGGCTGCGACGTTGACTTCGAGGGTCCCATCATCCACGCCGCCGCTGTGTTGGGCTACGAGGGCTGGCTGGCCGGCTACCAGATGGCCTTCGACACGGCCAAGTCCAAACTGGCCCAGAACAACTTCGCCCTCGGGTACAGGGCTGGGGACTTCCAGCTACACACCAATGTGTGAGTACTCCAGTGATTTTACACATCGTATACAGTTTATTAATCATAGGGAGTGCTTATAATGTCTCCTGTGGCTCTGCAGGGAGAAAATGATGATCAGGGTCATTTATCTTTTATTTTTTATTTTTTTTAAAGCTCTCATTTTTGCTCTGGGATTAAAGAAAATATTTTAGCTGAAAGCATGCACGGCAAACAGAAGAGACTGGTATGAAAGCTTAAAACATGGATGTATTTTATCTCCAGTACCAATCTTTCCCAACATTTATGGCCTTAAGATTTTTTTTTTGGGGGGGGGGACTCCTAAAACAGTAAATTACAAAAAGAAGAGCAAGAATTGGAGGAAAGTCTGAGTCTCTGTTCTCCAGTATTTAAACATCTAACAAATCTTACCTAATATTAGTAGGGCTGTAATTAAAATGTTGAACCAGAATGTTTCTGAATTAGCTTTGTTTCTCTCTCAGTAACGATGGGACCGAGTTTGGCGGCTCCATCTACCAGAAGGTGAATGACGAGCTGGAGACGGCGGTCACTCTGGCCTGGACCGGCAGCAACAACACTCGTTTTGGCATTGCTGCCAAATACAAGCTGGATAAAGACGCCTCTCTGTCTGTAAGTGCTCCAACTGGGCGACTGTAGCTCAGAGGGCAAAAGGTCGGTGGTTTCCACCCCCGGCTCCCCTTGTCTGCATGTCTCGGTGGCTGTACCATCGGTGTGAATATGTATGAATGAGTTGATGTCTGTTTCTGGTGGCAGCTGTGCATAAATGTGTGTGAATGGGATGTAAATCTTTGAGTGGTTTGAAAGACTAGAAAGGCGCTCTAAATACAGATCATTTACCATTGGTTTACTGCGCTGTTTGATTAGGCAGGTGCTTTGTTTGCTGTTTAGTTTCATGTCTCATCTTGTTTCCCCCCGCAGGCCAAAGTGAACAATGCTAGTCTGATCGGAGTAGGCTACACCCAGAGCCTTCGACCAGGTAGGTTTCCGCCCCCAACCGCCTCATCCACCCAAATATTTTGTCTAAGGTCAAAACTGTATCAGCCACATTCTTGAGTACTTGAGTATCTTATGTTACAACTAAGAGTTGGGGCTAAAAGTTTCTAACTAAGAGTAATAATAATAAGAAGTAACATTTTATTTAAAAAGTACTTTTCAAGGTTAAGCACAAAGAGCTTTCCAGATGAAAAGATTTACTAAATAATTTTACTCAGTTATCCAGCTGATAATTTAATGGAAACTTTAGAACAAAATTGCGGTCTGATAAACACACTTGGTTTGATGAATAATTCTCACAGACAGCTGAGATATTTCAGGGTTATCAGAGCTGCAAACTGCATTTCCCTAACGTTCAAATAGTGGATATGGGGATTATTGGTCATCCGATTGGATGCTTTATTAACTCAGCTGCCATCAAAATCTGCATTATAAAACTTTATTATCATAATCTACTACGCATGTGTAGTAGAAGTATAACCTGTTGGGAAAAATGCTTTTTAAACCTTATTTTGAGGCAAACTTTTTCAGCAGTGTTTTTCAGATTTTATTGCTGATTCTAGACATGCTTTTTTTATGTCCCGGTGGCAGTAAAAGTGCAGTTCTCTCCCCATTCATTCAGATAGGAGCCTGGTCTTTTTAGTCCGAAATAGCTGCCCTGAGGCGTTGCCAAGATGGCTGCCGAGTGTGCTGGACTTGCCTATGAGGACTTCGGAAGTACTGACAGAGAAGTGATTTAAATGCCAATCAATCCATCTACTGGTTTTCCTTCATACTTTGATCAGCATCACTAACAAACAGCAATTAAATTATTCTAATTCTATCATTTTATTTAGGGGTTGTACCAGAACAGGTTTACATGTTTCATTTTCAAAAAACACCATGTTTTTGTCAGACTGCTCCTCTTTTCACCCTGTGTGATGAACGCTCTGTTTTAAAGCACCTTTCTTCTATTCAGTCTTTGTTGAGAGTTGTACATGTGTGCTGCAGCTCATTGTGTTTCTGTACAGGTGTTTTTGAGAGCGTGTCACACTAGCCGGTAGGCGAGCATTATGACATGTGTTACATGACTCAGATAGGTTACGAAGTAAAGGCTGGACTACAGTGGAGCTGTTTTCTACCAGTCCAGAGCAGTGTTTTCTGTGGGAGATGGGAACTCCCTTTGGGGTGGACTTTGGGCTTTTTCGCTTTGAAAACATGTTACATGCACAAAAAAGAAATGCGTAACACAATACAGGAAAAAGAAAAGACAAAAAGCAGAACATGAGCTCTTTAAATTTGAACCTGAAACCTTGTTTTGTGTCTCTGCAGGTGTCAAGGTCACCCTCTCAGCCCTGATCGACGGGAAGAATTTCAACGCCGGTGGACACAAAGTCGGCATGGGCTTCGAGCTTGAGGCATAAAGGGGACAACTCAGACCCACCAACGAAGAAAAAACAAAAGCCTGAACCACATCACCCCCCCCTCCCTCTCACACAGTCCTGTAGCTTCTCTCTGGACTCTCCTTCACACTTCCCCCTGTTTTCATGAGCGTTTCTGACAGTAACAGTCGAGTCTCAGCATCATGCTTAAACACCCCCGAGAGGCGTTGTGAGGTTGCGTGTTGATCCTGACAGTGACGGCGCGTAGTTGTGGATTATATTACCATTTTTATTAAAGTGATTTATTTATTTCCCTGTAGGTCTTGGATGATGTAGTCGTTGGTTTACATGTGTAGCTCATTAAAGGTTCTGTATTCAGCTCGTTCCTGCCTTCCTAATAGCATGTGAGAATGAAGACGTGGATGCAGAGCTGAAGGCGTATTTAAGGCTTGGTTAAAAAATGGTGCTGTTATGTCTATCTTTTTTTTTTTTTACACTTTTGGCTGTGTTGTTGCAATCTGTGGACTATTTAATCCATATAAATGTTTTGATACAATACATTTCATGAACATATGACTGGATTATTGAAGCACTGGTGGTTGAAGTTGACTCCTGCATGGACTTAAAGAAGGATATTTAAAAGTGTGAGCTTGCATTGCTTTACAGGAACAATGAAGTCTGGTCAGATGCTCCTAAATTATGTTTTAGTCCTTTGTGAGTTCTCAGTTCGGTAGGTGAAATCAATGTAGTGGAATCTTCTGGATGTAGTTAGTTTGCATTTCTACAATATTGTTTTCATCTATCTGTCTCGGCACAGCAGTCACAAAGAAAGTGAGAACATATTTGCATCTGCTTGTTCCGTCCTCGTAGGTATCTAAGCTGTTCAGTGGCACCAGGCGTCTTAACTTGATGGCCAGCTGTTTCCTCATGTTGCTCGGGGGCTGCACTCACTGCTGTCAGTGCTCTCTTCTCGTAAACAACCTACACTCCTCAGATCTGTACATAAAATACAGTTGATTGTCCTCTAAGTGATTCCAGTCAAAACACTTAATAGGATTATGTGAAAGGTTGTTGTGTCCCACATGACTATCCTATTTCTTTTGGCAATCATCTAAATGTGTTGTCATGATTAAGAGGCTCATTTTTCTTTGTCACAGTACCTCATTTTTTTTCCATGTCAATTAAGGGAATTCTAATAATTAAAAAAAAAAAAAAATTAAACTGTCTGAACGTTGTAATTCTTTTGTCATACAGATATGGTGTAAGAAACCGAGCATGAAGGTTGTTTGAAGAACAGTTAGCGACAGTAAAACAACATTCTTAAACCTGCATATTTACATATCACCAGCTTGTTAGAAAATGTTTATTTATCCAGCAGTTACAGAGCAACATTGTCATTCATTTGGAGTCATGTTGTGTCACCTGATCAATGTAAGTCCAATATTCCCTTTCTTTTAGCTCCGTTTTTGGTCTCCACCACCTCCTGAGTAGGGAAATAACTGAAAATTCACCAGCTCATCTCGAAATGTGTCTGCTTCCTCCTGAGCAGGTTGTGCACAGTTGGGTTTTTCACAGCTTCTTCTCTGAAAACTGAGAGCGCTGAGTGAACCTGAACAGTAAAGTTTTGTGTCAACAGGTAAACAATGAGCCGAAACTCAATATAAAGCTCCATAAAGCCAAGAGGAGCTGCATCCAGATGATAATTCTCTTTAGGTCTATACTACGAGCAGCTGCTTTCACATTGTTTTCACATTTGATACATTATTATTATAAAGTATTGATTATAGTCGTTTAACTCCTGACCGACATACTAGACTTTCTGGAACTCAAGGTCTATGGAATCAGATTTGTGCCAATTTAGTCAAACAAAACTTCTTAAATATCAAAGGAAGTTGTAAACTTTGGTGTGGCGATGGGCCAGCGGATAAGACATGCCTTTGGTGTGTGAGACCCGGGTTCGAATCCCACCACGACATCCGCCAATGTGTCCCAGAGCAAGACACTTAACCCTAATTGCCAGAGGCGTGCAACCTCTGATATATATAGTAATTCTAAGTCGCTTTGGATAAAAGCACCAGCTGAAGGATAAATTTAATTAATTAAATTAAACAAAATTACTTCAAAAAGCTTCAGTTAGTTTGATTCTCTTGGCACAAATCTGATTCTATAAAGTTCTTCCTTTGCACAGTTGTGGACTTAAACAAACCATCTGCCGAGAAAAACTGAGATAAAGTTTAAAGCGGTGGAAAAGCCAGTCACTGGACCCTGAGTCAAAACAACAGTTTGACGTTGGGGAAATATGCTTCTTCGCTTTGTTGACTAGAGGTAGATAAAAAACAAATCTATACCACTCCATGTCTGTTTGCTAAAGATGAAACTACAGCCAGCAGGTGCTTAGAGTAGATTAGCATAACATTTCGAGGAAACATCAGTGCTTCTGTTTAGATGAAACCTATCTTATCAGCACCTCTAAAGCTCACTGATTAACTCATTGTATTTGTTTGTTTAATGTGCACTGAAACAGCACATTGTGGCCTTAACACAGAATATGTGCCAGACAATTTCTTGGCCTGGCGTAGTGACTTCCTGATCATTAGCTAGCTGTTTGCAGTCTTTATGCTAAGCTAAACTAAGCTGCTGCTGCTGTCTGCTTTTTTCTGTTTCAGCTTTGCAGGCTGCTGTAATAAAACTCTACAGCCATGTAAAATGGTGTCTTTAATATCTTATATCTTTATTTATATTAGAAATAAACTGAAAACAGGACATTAACATATTCATGACTCATTAAATCCATCAATCTTTAGTTTTAATGCTAAGCCAAGTAACATTTCTTTGGATGTGAACATAATAGAGCCATTTTCTTTATTAAATAAACTTCAGGGACAGATTTTCTCAAACAGAGAGAAGAGAAGCCTTGTATGCAAGATTGCTACTAGCTTAATGACCAAATAAGCCACGAACTGCTGCTACTAGCTAGCAACAATTTTCACCTGCAGGTCCAACGTTCAGAATAAATTACTTAAATGTTATTGCATTTCTTGTACTGTATATTTAAGTAAATCCACAGACGTATGCATTGTAGATTGACTGGCATTACCATTAAACAAGTCATGCTGCATCACTTTTGACATTTCTGACAAAAACAAACACCCTAAAATGTGTGTAGTAACTGATGCATTACATGTATCTAACTTTTATATAAATGAATGAATATCTGTCTGAGCATCTCCTACTATGTGTGGTTCAACTCCCTAATATAGTAGTTGCTTGGTCTTAAAAGGTAAGGTCCAGTTGACCCAAATCATAAAATTTACGAGTTTTCTGCCTCCACACCAACACAATGGAGATTAATGAAACTTAATTTGAGGCTGTACTTGTGAAGTAAAATGCTAAAATCAGCTTGCTAACATGCTCAGAATGACAATGCTATCTTTAGCAGGTGTGTTTACCATGTTCACATCTTACATGCTAACATTTGCCAGTTACCACTGAACACTAAGTGTAGTTGAGACTATTTAGTTTGCAGGTGATTGATCAAAACAAATGATTGGACTAAGAGAAATTTTGACCAGATGATGGCGCTAGATGAAAAGTCAAGGGATCACTGAAGTCATGACGATTCATGACGAAATATGCCTCATAAAAACAGGGTAATGTTTAAATGATTATTTTTGATGGGTAAATGAAAATATGTATTTGTTGTTTTTTTTTGGATTTGGGTGAACGGACCCTTTAACATTGTGGGATTCACTTGACTTGTCTGCCCAGCTTTGTGAGGACCAAAATGC